>NC_142531.1:11745559-11880559 GCF_964205215.1 Stylophora pistillata
CGTTGCCGTCGCCGTCGGGGTTTGCTGGAGGTCTCTGTTGTTTTGAAGAGGACGGCTAAGAAATGTAAAAAAAAATTGTAAACGCACGTGCTGGCTATTGTTCTACCCATTAGTGCGACTCGACCAGCCAAGGGATGAGCTAAGCATTGAGAGTTTTAAGAACTGCACCTGCCTATACATGGCCGAGCAAACCGAGGCAAATTAAGTTTAGCGCTAATCGTTTCTTCAAAGTGTTTCAAGAGTAGTACTTTTTCAGCTTCGCTGGCAATCGAAGTATAAACATGACTTTCTGCACAGGTAACCGGTAAAGTCGCCCGAGAGACATCTCGCCTGAAGTCGTGTCGTCTGAAACCTGAGTCATGTTGCCCAAAATTTCAGCCATGTCGCTCGCTAAAAAAAGTCAAGTCGCCCGGAGAAACTAATACAAAACAAATTAGACTTACAGACTGTAAATGGGCAATAAGTTAAAAATCTTTGTCACTAAAGCATTCCTTGTCTGCGACAACATCATTAACTGAAGATTCTAAAAGCGTTGCTCACTTCTAAGAACAAAAGGGAAACGTTGTACGTTTCTAACTACAAATTGTTCGTTTTGCACTCACAGATATTTCGTGAAGTTGAGAAACTTGATCTTGGTCTTTAACGACACCATCGATCATATAATCAGAATTGAAATATGTTTTAGTAAGGATTCTAAAAGCGTTGTTCATTACTAATAACAAAATGAAGCGTTATTCGTTGAGTATGTACTCGTTTCGCACTCACAGACATTTCGTAAGATCGGGCGACGAGACCGTAAACCTCTGAAAGTATAACCATGCGTTTTCTTTCAACAAATACGGACCCAACTTTTGGTACATCATTGCTGTAAATGTGCTGTAGTTTCAAAAAGAATATGGCTACGGATCTTGATAATGACGACTAAATATTATTGACAACATTGGGAACGGAGAAAAAGTCAGGATAATCGAGGTCCGGTTCGACTGTACTCCAAGGAGTTTTATTGATTTCATCTTTTCATTTCGTTCCCTTTAAGATTGATATTCAGGTTATCGTTCAGTTGAGCACAATCTGTACCGAAGTTGCCTTCTAAGAGGGTGCTGTCGTTCCAGTCCCCAGGACACCTTTAATAAATGATCAGTTTTCATGTAACTGGTGGTCATCGGCATACATGGATAGACTTTAGAATTCCCAGGTGTAAACTAGATCGTTTTGAGAAGTTTCCTATAAAAGCGATTCTAATGCAGACCCTGGAGGACAACTCCGGCTTACAGTTTTCCATGTGCTATCGGTAATCATTCGTTGAGCCCGACTTTACGCTATCATTGTGGCGTTCACAGCAGTAGCCGTTCATTGTCCCGATAGCTTTACGTTATGGCAACAAAAACAAACACGGCAACCCATTCTTAACATATATTTCGTTACAGAAAAAAAAGAAACGCAAACGCGACGATCTCAACATTCAGTAACGGGAGTTTTTTTGTTCCAATCTCCACGTGAACAACCCAGGCAAGAAACCGTCTCAACCAGTCTTCGTCAAAATCTTGGCTTGATGTACGCGGTTCTCCTTGTTATTGCCGCACTCACAACTTCCATTTCTTCTTTACCACTTGAGTACGATGTGTCACAACTCCCGATCGGTAGAGCTTTTTTTGCCGCAGGTATGTCTAAGTCGGAGAGTATTTCAACGCGAACTAATACAAAATTACAAGAGATGTGAAAGAAGTGTCAACTGAGAGCCTTCACAGTCTTCTACTACCAGTTAACTCGTTAACAGTCTTCGAGACAAAATAAGAGCACTTTTGGGCACGAAAAAACCGAGTTTTACTTCTTAGAACTTTTTTCTATCGGAATTGGTTTCTATATACGGTAAACTAAATAACTGAATCCGCAAAAAACTTTTCTTGTAAGAGGCACTCTAAATTTTGGCAAAATTTGATGTGTTTTACCTCATTTATGTCCTGTTGTAGACAACCTGAGCACTTTTTAAATTAGCGCTTTTTAAATATTTGATCACCTTTTAATGAATGTCACGACTTTAACATAATTGCTCACATGGTTATACTAGAAATAGACAATAGTACATTAGCATACGTACCTCAATTTAATGTCTATTTTCGTGTTGAACTCTCACTCGTTAGATATCGAGTTGAACAGAAGGAGAGAAATTCCACATCTATGTGCGCCCGTGTAATATTTGTTTCATTACATTGAACCCAAAGGCTTTTGCTGATATAAGAAAAGTCCTCTTTATTCATGGTGAACGCTTTGCCATTCATTCATCAACCTAACAAAAACTCCACAATACTGAAGATAACTTTCATATTATTAAGATGATTTTAATATACTTTTACTTCTTGAGTTTTTAGTTAGCTAAAATACACGACGCCATAAGCGGCAACACTCTAATCACTATGGTATTGAAATAAAAGTTATTGTATCATATTGTATTGACGTAGTGCCTGGGAAGGCGAGTGGTGTGTCTGCAGCTGACACATTTTGATTAGCTGTCAGTAGCTAATTGACGCACCTAAAAAATATCGTAATTTTTACACGTGTGCCGTGACGGCTTTTTCTCAGGGTTGGAAATCCTTTTAAAACACAATAATTTGGATATATCAACAAAGTTGAAATGGTAAATTGGCCACCGTAACGATTACAAAAGCTGACGTTTCGAGCGTTAGCCCTTCGTCGTCACTCCCACCGACGCAACCCCACACAGTTTCTTTCAAAACCATCAGCCTTTATTCTTTTAAAACACAGCAGATTGTATTTAACAATTATTCCACGAGCGTGCGTTGGATATGAGATGATAGACAGCCAACGAGGCACGTAGCACCGAGTTGGCTATAATCATCTCATATCCAACAAGCGAGAGTGGAAGAATTGTTTTATTAAAAAAAAACGCCCCCAAGATATTAGACAAATCTTCTCGACTTTATTTTGTGAGAAGAAACCGGATTTAACAATGTACAGAAATTAGATTATGGTATATTGGCTCATATACCATAATGGCTGAGCCAATAAAAAGTCTTGAATTGCATTATCCAATGATCCAGTTTTAACAATATAATTTATGTTTATGTTATGCACCCATATGGAGATCAGCGTAAAAAACGCTGATAACTTATGTAAAAATGTTGTTATCAACAGGTAGAGAGAAACTTGAGACAAACTATTTTCCCTCGAATGACGTTTCCACCCCCAAGGCACCACTTGCTGTATGGAGAACCACAACTGATGGCATGGCGGAACCCACTAAGGAAAGTTCCAGGCTAAAGATACTAGCTGCCAAAATCAACACCCAGCGCGGAATAAATGTAACCAAAAGAGGAACAGAGACAAAGCGTTGGCTAATAGTATATTGGTCAACGTTTTTTGGAAGAAGGCTCAATCTGCACAAGACATTCGACAAACGCGACTGTCCAGTATCGTGTGAGTGGACAAGTGACCAATCCAGAGCAAAAGAGGCAGATGCCTTTTTAGTCCATGGCAGGGATCCACGACCAGACCCTCCCATAAATACTGTGCCATGGATTCTGCAGACTCGAGAAAACCCAATTTACACACCGATATTGAAGAACGCCAGCTTCATGTCCAAATTTAGCTACTTGAAAAGTTATCGGTTGGACTCAGACTTTCCAGATCCTTCTGTCTTGCTGCCTGGTGTACAACCCCCCGTTCCTTTCAAGAATAAAACTGGGCTGATTATGGCGGCTTTCTCAAATTGTGAAGCGGTTCGAACCGAGTACATGAGGCAGCTGATGAAGTTTGTAAAAGTTGACTCTTTCGGCGCCTGTCTAAAGAACAATAATGGCCTAGTGGGCAGGTATGGTAAAAACAAACAGGGCACTGATTTCAGAGATGCTAAATCCATACTGGCCAGACAGTACAAGCTTACCCTGGTGTTCTTCAATCAAGACTGTGATTATTTTGTCGATGCTCAACTACACCACGCAAGGGATGCAGGCTCGGTTCTCGTTGTCATGGCAACAGATAAGCCGGATGAGTTTCTACCCGGGCCTTATCTTAATGGTTCAGTGATAAAAGTGCGTGATTTCAAGAGCCCACAGCTGTTGGCTGAATACCTCAAGTATCTTAGCAACAACGAAACCGAGTACAATAAATACCTGGAGTGGAAGAGGAAAGGATATGGCGACATCACTAGAACTGCTATCGGAAATTTTTGGATGCCAAAGTATCCGCTATATTGTCAAGTCTGTGTTGCAATGTCAAAAGGGAAAGGGCACAAAGAAAGCTTGAAACCATTCCCATGCAAAGCAAGGCAATTTGAAGACTGGGGAATTACTAAAGGAGCCTGACTAAAGTGAACTATTGTCAGTTGTAGAGGACACCGTTAACTTGGGAAAAAATAGGGCGGGATTTATCACTCTTAAATGCATTTTCTCCAATCACAGCATGAGAATGTGTGAGCGGAGCGAGGCAGGGAAGCGTAAGCTTTTCTAAAATAGGGGTCGATTTATCTACAATATCAATCAAGATTATTTTCGGAAACTTACCGGGCCTGAAATGATGTTTGCCTTTGAAATGATAAAACCGTGAGTCATCTGCGTTTTCCTTCGAAGTGGTGACCTCGAAGAGTTGTTAGTTGCTTTTAAAATCTCATTAGCCAGTTAGCCTTACACACCCTAACATCAGTATGCATGTTCTCCCTACTGTTCTGAATACATTTCCTCGGGTGCTGACAAGGAGAATTTGTTTAACAATCAAGAGCTTCTCTAGTTGGTGATCATTTCTTAACTCTCATAACCTCAATTTTTGATTGAGGTATTGTATGGAGAAATTAGATGCTAGTCACTCTTAGGGATCAAAGAGTTTAGCAGTCAATTGTACCCTTTGAATGGCCTTTTGAATCGATCAATCCACGTAATGCGGATGTTATCTAGAAGTTATTCCAAAGGAATAAGTATCGTTTTTATAAACACGGGTTTGGGAAATGAGCAAGAAAAAGTGGTAGGTGCGAGAATACTAAAAGAAGCTAGAGCTACTTTCGGTTACTCCATTAATAACTCTTATGGTTCTTCCGTCTATCTCAAATTTCCCACGAGCATCCATAACTCCAACGCTAAAGATAAATCAATTTGTAAGTACGTAGTTTATAGTTTCTAGCGGTCAGGAAATATTAGAGGAAAAAAATTTTTCCAGGTCAGAGAAAAAGCAGGGAATTACGTCTTTGGAAGAGGTCAGGGAAAAGTGAAAAATGAAATCGTACACTTCCTTTTCCTTCTATTTTCATTGCTTTCTTCCGGTTCGAATTCTTTGGAAAATTTGTTGGATTGGTAGAATATTGGTCACCCTACCCTAGCTAAGCACCGGGCTAGCCGTAACCAAATTGTGAATGCCGGATAAACAACATAAATTTTTCTTTTTTAGAACTGTCTCTATCATTAGGTACCGGGCTAAACAACAAAAATAACGGCTGACATGGATCACATAAAAACGTCAGTGAAGATGGAATATAGTCTTTCAAGCCAAAAAATAAGTGTTCCCTTATCCTTAAAACTTGCTCCGCTTGTGCACTTGAAGTAAACGGTCATGTCTCTTCATATGTCCTTAACAGTCTCCACGGTTACCCTTGCTACACAACCATGCTATCTAGAGGTGAATGTAGCCGCTGAGTAATTTGGGGCGCATTCTCTGAGAGAGCATGTGAGCCGAATGCAACATGGCTTCCCGCCATGTCGATGTCAACGAGCGTCGGCTTCGTCCCGTTTATGGTACTTCTCTTATGCTTTAACAGTTGTAAAGTTCCACATGTAATTTAGGAATGATTTCTGACCCTTTTTGTGGTATATTTTTCAGATGCTTTGGACAGCATGAACAACAAACTGGCTATCCAACTCGCAGACAAAATTTTAAAGAAACAGAAAGACCTGTACTGCGCCAAGGTAAAAGTTATCTTCGAACTGCGTAAATCACGTCAAGTAAATTTGTGATGATGCTAAATATAAATTAACAAGGTAAATTCAGCTCCTTGTTTGAATTGCAGGCTCTTAAAGGACTGGCTTTACTGCGATCAGGAAAAACTGCTGACAGCGAGACTATTATGGAGGAAATTATGGAAGCGAAACCGGCGGACGATCCCACGCTCCAGGCAATGACAATTTGCTACAGGGAGATGCAAAAACGTAAGAAATGTTCAGAGTCGATTTATCAAAGGTTGCTTTCTCCAATTTAATTATTCAGATGAAAACTAGTAAATGAATAAGGTAACAGCAGGTGCCTGTTTCCATGATCCACTACCCACACTTAGTGATTAACCTACAACTTGTCCATACATTGTCAGTACAGTCACCGAGAAACAGACACCGCGGAAATACGTTTTCGTCACGTCACAGTAACTGGTCAGTGGTCATCAACTTTAGGCTGCCAAGTGCTTCCATATGTTTGTAGACTGAGTTCAATGAAGACATTGGCCTTTTGTGTGGTTTTAAGTAGGAAAATATGCATGATACTTCTCCTTGTTTGTTATATTTGATCCTTTGAATGGGTTTTTAATACTAAAACCCCGTCTTAACAATTAGCGGTATAGGGGAGTCATTTTGTTTGGAGTTGTGTGCTGTTTGCTGACTTAGACTGGCCGTCCAGTTAGGAAGTGTGATCTTGGTTCTTCAGTCGCCCTCACCTTCAGAATTGTCAAAAACAGCGATAGTTATCTAGACAAAGCAGGAGATTAGTTCTGTAAGATACTTTTCCAGCGAGTCTGAAGACTGGTTGGATTTTTAAGTGTTATTAGCATGAAGCGATACAAGTAATTATTGTGTTGTGAAAATATTCATACACTCACTTTGCGCTGATGTGCGGTGCTTTTTCATTTTGGTAATTATTCACTTGGTATAGAATTTTACCTTTACAACAACAACAACAATTTTTATTTATTCTAATTTCTAATGACTAATGACTATTTTAACAAATTGGACATGCCCACAGGTAGCTAGCTAATCGAGGTGTGTCATGTCTTAACTAAGAAAAAAGGTTGGTATACAAGTTTACAGAAATCAGGAAATTAATTAGAGAGAATAAGTATACAGGTTTACAGAAATCAGGAAGTTAAATAAAAAGAGTAGGTATAAAAACAAAGATACTACAAAAATACAAAAATAGTACAATTAAGGCTATCCTTGTTATTCTAGAAATACATTAAAAACCTTAAGAAAATTTGACCTTTTGAATGATGTTTCATATGTTGAGATAGGAGTCTTCCGAAGACAGAATATTGAAAAGTACTCTTTTAATTTTTCTCTTGAAGTCATATTTTGAGAGATTCCTTAATGTAAGAGGCATCTCATTCCAAATTTTTGTTCCAATTCTAGAAAACGAGTTCAGTTGAATAGAGAGCTTAGAGCTTTGTGTGTAGAAGTTGTGCGAAGCAGAGGATCAGGTATTATAGGGGTGAATACTAGAAATGTCTTGAAACAGGTCTCAAATACTTCCAGGTGCGTTTTTGTGTTTAATATCACCCTTCTGATTTTCTGTGCCTTTAAGAACGGGTGTCCATAATCAAAATATGAAAACATTTGTTCATTTCATATACTTGCAGTTTTATCAACAAGTTATCTTGTGAACAGGTACAACCAAACGTACTAAAGACATGTAATAGAGATCTACTATCAACTGCTGTCAATAAAGGCTTAATTCAAGATAAATCATAAATGAACCAATCATGTTGGACAGTCTCGAATATTGCATATTTTCAGCGCCCTCTATCAATCACCTATATAATAATCTTTGTCGAGCCTTAGCACAGCAAACAATTCACAATTTCTTCGGTTTCCACTTCCTTTGTAAACATCACTAAACAAGTGTTATTCTGTTGCAACAACAGCTACTTTAATTTCCCAAACAGCTCTAATTGTTTTATACGAAAGCATTTTCAATGAAACCCACGTTTTTATTATTATATTTTTACAACTCAGTCATTTGAAACTTTTACAGGCACATGTATGTTTACCTGAAGTATATTCTACTATCTTGCATGTACATTGCATTAATTTATGCAAATAATCAACTACTCTTCTTCCATTCATTTTTTTTTTAATATTAGCTTTGCTTTGCTTTACATACACATCACATGCTCTGCCACTGTAAGGATAATTATGATCCTCATCAGTAATATTACATCATATCCCTACAGAACATTGTTATGAAACATTCCTATTTGACTTGTAGCCATTTTCTTTCAAGGTGGCAAAATAGATGTATATTGCCGAAATTAGTTAAGAATCTCTTGTTGACTACAACCAGGGGTTTCATTAAAATTTGGAGCAGAAGGGCATCTGGATTTCACAGGCGGGCATCTGGATTTCACAGGCAGGTATCTGTCTGCAAGGCCCAAAGGGCCTTGCCTTCTTGGGGGGTCGGGGGGCATGCTCTCCCTGAAATTTTTGAAATTCTACAGTTGCAGAGATGAATTTTCCACCATTTTGAAGCACAAACTAACATCCCAAAGCTACCAGCTCTTTTTAAATTATGATTTGATGCATCAGTCAACAGACAAATTAGTAGATTTGCTTTTGCAACATTTGGTTGCATGGTAAGGTCACTAGAAGCTGTTTTGGTAACATCATGTATTTCATTATTTGCCAAGTTCTCGGAAGGCATTGTTTCTGTGCAGCTATCATTGGCTGGGATCTCAGATGACACGGTTTCTTTGCAAATATAGAGTGGAATATAAGTGTAAACGATTGTTAAGTTCGTTTCAGAGGGTATATGATTTCAATAAAAGTATAAAAAATGAAAAGGTGTTGGCGTTACATTTCTTCTATTTTCTAATCTTACTAAGATGGATCTGCTAACAAACACACGGGGTTAAAAAGTTCTTTTCTTTACAGTTGCCGTGAATGAAAGATTTCTGTTACCACACGAGTAGAGTTTTTGCATTCCACCAGGCACAGACGAAGGAAAGTTGGTAGCTTCTACAACAAATTGACTTTCAGTTCCCATCGCTCGCAGAAGATTCAAATTTCAAAAGTAAATCAGAAAAGAATGGAGCTTTTGGGACAATTTTCAATCACTATAGGAGCAGCATGTCTTTCTGAATATAACTCAAACTTTAATTTAGTGCGAACCAGTTGTACCATTTGCGTAATGATACGTCTTGAAACTCCAGCCGGCGGGGAAGAAATTGGTCACGTGCTAGGCAACCAGTTGAAAGTGCTAGCCGACTAAGATAACAGTCTTAGAGAAAATAAACTTCGTGTATTTTATAAAAAATGGAAGAACTAATTTATTCCAAGTACTGCTATTTTTTTATGTTTTGGCTTTACTGAAGACATTTACCGCAACAAACCGTGAACCGGAGATTTCTGAATCCAATGTGCTAATTTAATTTACAGCATTGAAGACCTCAATATCTCATTTGTGAAGGGCAAAGATATGCCTAGTCTCCCTCACAGCTGTTTTTAGTCTCGTCACACAACTCTCCTCCCCACTCGTCAGGCAGATTTAAATCTGCCTGATGAGTGCTTAACGCATGAAACTCAGAGTTGTGGCGAACCATGTGTGTTTCTTTCTAGTCACTTAATGTTATATAAGTTTAAATATATATTTTTTAGAAGATGCATTAGGAAAACATAGGAAAGTAACTTTTATATTTTTCTTATGGTTGAGATGTTAAAAGCAGCCTGGCAATGTTGTCTTCACAGGTGGTCAATTTGCCCAGTAACTGACCCTTAATGAAACCCCTGTACAACTAGTATATAGTGCTCCCCTCCCCAGTAATAAGTTGGGAAAAGGACATTTGTATGGTGCTATCATTGTTTATGTTTGGGAATATCCCATCCCTGATTTTTATTTGACTGGATGAGCACAGCAGTACACAGGCTAATTAGAAGCTTTTGGTTACTCCTCATGACTTAGTGTTAACTGGGAATTGACAGCTGACTTAATCTAATCAATTTTCTCCTGAACATTTTTAACAAACAACTTTTTTATTATTTTTTTTTGTTTTATTTAATGATTCACCCGAAGGTGGGTGTAAATACAATAGGACTGTAAGTCCCCTCCAAGATATTTACACCCTTAATCCCAACCCCTAAATTAGATTTAAAATCCCAACCCAACGCATTAAGAAAAAGAACAAACATATAGTACATATTTCACAACTGACTGCGGAATTAACAAGAACAAAGTGTAAAAGCGTTAACTTTATGACATTTAGGACAAATCAACTTAAAGGTACGAACATTATCTCCATCAAATATTTGATTTAACCTAAGAAAATAGAAAGATTTGAGTTTAGTTTTTAAAACAAGACAACGAAGTTTCAGATTTGATATGATCGGGAACAGCATTCCAAATATTAGAAAGTCTTACAAAAAATGAATCCCTATAAAGTGAAGTTCAAAAGTAAGGTGTTGCTAGGTAAATTTCCAATGCACCACAACGTGATTTGCTATTACAAAATTTAACATAGTTTTCTATGTTAAGTCTAACGATCCCTAGTTTACATTTAAGGAAGAAAAGCAGATCTAAATATTCAAGCCAATAATTAATGGGCAGTAAATCAAGATGAATTAGATAGTGTTGATAGCTCATGTTCTTGTTTTTGCAAATGAATTTAGTTGCTTGTCTTTGAGTCCTTTCAATTAATAGAAGGTTCTTAATTACAGACTGTGGGGCCCAAACCTGTGAAGCGAAACTAAAATGCGATCTTATCAAAGAAGAGTATAATTAAGTTAAAGGTTTTTCATTTTGAATTGTATGACAATGTCTCTTGATAAATCCCAAAAGTTTGTTAGCTTTAGAGACAGTCTGAATTATATGTTGGTTCCATGTGAGGTCCTTAGTGACTGTAAGCCCAAGGTCCCTTTCTTTGGTGACAAGCTTTAGCTCGGTATTGTTTAGGTTATATATATGTTGTAAGCTAGTTTCCTTGCGGCTTATTCTCAGATTGTGACATTTTATAGGCTGGAAGTACAGTTCGTTTAAGGATGATCAGTTGCAGAGGAGGTTTAAATCATCTTGGAGGTCACAGATATCAGATGCAGCTTTGATGGTTTTGAAACATTTCGAGTCATCAGCATACATAGCTAGAGATGAGGACTTTAGAACATTCGGCATGTCATTTACAAACATCAAAAACAGTACGGGGCCTAAAATTGAGCCCTGTGGAACTCCAGACTTAACTATACTCCAGGTTGAAAAACTGCCATTTACGACTGTTTTTATAACACGCTGTTGTCAGCCAGTGAGATAACTCAAAAACCAGTCCAGCAGTAAAGCGTCAATTCCAAACTTGCGAAGCTGTGACAAAAGTTTCACATGACACATAGTCAAAGGCTTTAGAAAAATCTAGAGAAATGACATCAGTTTCCAGGCCACTATCAAGAGTCTGACCAAGTTCGTGGAGGACTTGCAACAGTTGAGTTGTACATGACAGACCTTTAAGGAAGCCATGCTGCATGTCATACAAACAGGGAGAAATATGGGCCAAAAGATGATTTAGAACACATCTCTCTTGGACTTTTGCCAATATTGGCATTAAAGAGATTGGTCGATAATTTTCTACTTCAGATTTCTTTTCTTTCTTATGTACAGGACAAACATTTGCGGTTTTCCATGATGATAAACAATAACCATTGAAGAAAGAAGAGTTTATAAAAGCAGTTATTGAAGGAGCTAGAGTACTTGCGCATTTTTTGAGAGCAATTGTAGGCATATAGTCAGGACCAGGAGCTTTAGATATATCAAGTGAAGATAGCAACTTAATAATTTCTTCAGTGGTCACCACAATTGTGCTTAAGCGATTGTTGATCAGAGGGTTCAAAGTTAATGCATTTGATATTTCACAAGAGGAGTGATCTGTATAAATTGAATTGAAGAAATGTTGAAAAAATTCAGCTTTTTGTGCGTCATCGGTGGTACTGTTCCCTTGATAAGACATTTCATCGGGTAATCGTTTGACTTCATTGGGTAATCGTTTGACTTCATTGGGTAATCGTTTGACTTCAGAAATACTTCTGATAATTTCCCTCTGACATTTCTAATTTGGAAGATTAATCATCATAATCATTATGTTCTTTCCACCTCCATAAACACCCAACAAGAGTTCTTTGTTTATAATTCAGGCAGCTTCTGAATATAAGAAATCAAGTGTAGAAGATATTTTATTCATTCAAGGCTGTTGCAATATGAGAAAAGACAATACAGTGCTTTATTCACATAAATCGATTAAATTATATTATTATAATTATTTTACTTTACAGTTCTTTGTTTTTTAAACATTTGTTTTTTTAAAAATTTGTTTTCCAGTTGTACCAAGATGGTCATGTTACTTTCTGAATCAGGGAGCTATATAAACCAGAAGTATTCTGTTAGCTTACTACATTTTATGTTGCAGATGGCAGTAAGTTAGTAAAGAAAGAAAAGAAAAAGCAAAAAGAAAGAAATGAAATAAAGTGATTAGTGAGAGAAGAGCAGCATAAAAAAAGACACTACAAATTATTCATAATTGTGATGGGAAACAAATACTTGTTGGGAAAGTAAAATTATTGCTCAGAAAAAAAATTACAGCTTAGAAAAAAAAATTACAAACTAAGGTGGCAAGTGAAAACTTAATTTATTACCATTACAATGGACATTTTGTACTTAAACATACCTCGGTTTATTCTTCCTCTAGTTGAGCCAATTTTTGTATTTTGGGGGGCTTCAGTCCTATACATGTTACAGTCAGGTTTTTGGCCAACTATGATACATACAATAACGAGTGGGGATAGGGTGTCCGTGCTACATGGGCATGTTTTGTCTTCTCAGCAAATCTGACTGGAATGCCATGGACATGCTGATTTATACGGTTCAAGTGACTGCTTTACAAACCTGGTAGTGCAGTGTCCTTGGATCACCACTTCAGCCATTCAAAAACTGTCTCATTTCTAGCCTTAGTGCTTATGCTCTTCTATAAACAAAACTTAGTTACCACGGAGCCGCCAGTGAAAAACAACAATTTCATATCGTGTGCAACTTCAGTTCGGCTTTGCCAAATTATATAATTGAGCTTGAGAACTATCCAAAAGGTGAACAGAGTTTCAAAGCTAAGTTTACAGTATTCTTTCTAAGTTTTGCCTTTTTACGCTATTGATTTGACTCATGGGGAAAACAAATTGTAAAAGTTAACGGCATTTTATGGTTTTCTTGAGGTGTCCGCTGACCAATAAAATACTGCATCATGCCTTAAAAAACGTATTTCCGTGGTGTCCGAGAAACACGGGGTGAGAATAAACACACTGATCAGTTACAGGGTGTAATCAGGACATAACTCTTGTCTGAAATTATTTTTGTATGTTATGATATATTTTTCTTGCTACATCATTCTTAAAGATGTAATTTCAGCATCTTGAAAAGTTTTGTCACTTTTGCACACATTCTGCACAATATAAAATATTTAAAGGGAAAAGCTATGGTATAGAATTACATTGGTTTAATTTTTATTTTTTATCAGACACTTCCAAGTTTCTCCATAGTTCTCATATTTTTCTTGACTTTGTTAACCAGCTTTTCTTGTTTATCATTGACTGTTGGAGTTCATGTGCTTTATGTTTTTAAGCTGAGATGATTCCTCTTATTTATGAGATGGCCTTGAAACAGGACCCAAAGAATGAAGAATTGCACTCTCATCTCTTTATGGCATATGTCAGAATTGGAGATTACAAAAAGCAAAAACAGGTGAATCTCATTCACTCATACTTTTAAACTCACTGTTGCCTGGATGATCCCATTTGCTTCTTGGGTTTCCCGTAAACCTTGTACAAAGATGTTTGTGCTATTTTCTGATGTTGGTGTTTCAAGCAATTCAGTTACAAGTGTTCCATGGCTGCTGAATAAAAGCAGCAAGAATGCAGGGTTACCTTGTACCTGAAGTGAATTTACATATAGATTCAAGTGAAATAATGTCCAAAGAAGTCTCCCTAATTCAGGCTCCTTCCCAACCAGTGTTTGCAAATATTTTTCCATTTATCATTATGTCAAGTAGTGTTTGTTTGTAATTTTTTTGATATGGAAACAGGAGATTAATGTGGTATAGGGGAATCCTGTTTACAATATTTGTCTCATTAGCATAAGCAATTCAGCTTCTGACGGAGCTAAAAATAAATCAGTTCTGAATATCGAAAGGTCAAAGTACGATTAACTCGGCCAATGAATACGAGCCTGATGCATTGAACAGTTTTTGTGCAACACGGGTTTAAAAACTCAAAATTTTACATAGAATGTGTGAGCTCATTAGCGCTTTTGCCACCCAGAAATTTTGCAGTTTTTGATGGACTATTTCTCCTTGAATATTACACCCAAAGAGCTAAAAATTTCACCATGTGCTAAGGTTTTCTAGCTCTTTAGCTGCGTGAAGTCAATTTGTATCTAACATGTTTCCTTCTCTACGCAAAGCTGTATGCAAATGAGCAAAAATGTTAACAATGGCGTCAGCATGAATCCGCCTGTAAGAGATAGGAGTTCTTGAGCCACTACATAGTCCAAGATATTTTTATTCAGTGGTGGATAATATTTTCCTGTTAGTTAACACCATTCTCCTGCAACTTCATGTCTCAATGAAAGTCTTGGAAAGGGGACCCTTGTTTCCAAATTGCTTGTGGTATTGCCTCCTGTACTCAAGTTACAATTTATATGTCGCTTACCTGTTTTGAAAAAGTTGTCAAAAAAACCCTTTTGGGTTTTTACAAACCCTTAAGTTCAAATTTATGTCACAGATCATTTTGCAGATAAATTTTGAATTTTTTGCTGTTTTTGCAGGTTGCTATGAATCTCTATAAACTGTTTTCCAAGAACCCTTACTACTTCTGGGCTGTTATGAGCACTGTGATGCAGGTATATTTATATCCCTTCTTTTAAAAATTTTTTCCTGTGTTCATGTTATGCATGGTATTTGTGTCCATGATCATACATGCTCACTTAAAGGAGAAATTAGGGACTTTAAGATACCTGGACGGCTGACCTCGAGGACGGTATTAGGGACTTTAAGATACCTGGACGTTGTTTCAGAGGACGGCTGACGGGAAGTAATTTTACACGTGTAGACTGTATTGCGCATGTCTGCACAACACGTGTTGCCATCCAGTTGTTGTCGAGGACTTCAGAATTGGAGTTTTGCCGTCCACAAGTGAACGTAAGCACATTTGACGAGCATTTCTTTTAAAATTCATTATTTTTCAATTGAAAAGGCTGTTTTTACTGTTATTTCTTGTTTTGATAAACAAATGTTAAAAAATTGAGGTGTAAAATACCATCGCGAATGAGTGTTTGTTTGCTGTGCTTCGCAGTGATGGCGAATATGTCAACTAAGCTTGAATGAAATTGAATTTTGTGGCATCTGTTTCCAGAATTATTTTGCTCACTCCATGTATCACATAAATTACTACTATTCACCATAAATGTTCAGCCATAAGTTAAATTCCTTGTACTCGTAGTATGGCAGCTCTAAATTAACTGGCTTACCGTATTTACTCGCCTATAAGCCGATCTCGGCTATAAGCCGAGACCCTAAACTTCTTCATGTCAGCAGCTGTTGCATTGAAATAAAAAATAAACACAAAACATTCAGCTATAAGCCGAGACCTAATAATTGCAAAGTACTCCACGCGTGTCGTTAACTGAGATGAATTAACATAAACCGAAAACAAAAGGAGCTTCCCTCTCGGGAAACATGCAACCAAAAGTAGGTTATTTACTCAGTTGTTATTGGTCGTTTAATTGAAAGTAACAACAAATCACAGATAAGTTGAATTTAATGTGTAAATAAATAGAACCATGCGTGACATAACAAAACATTCACCTGAGTTCAGAATCCTGTCTCAAACAATAGCTCTCTTTCAAAGTTATCGTAATCGATCATCATGCCGAAAGTTCGTCGTTCTTCATACAACTTAGCGTTCAAACTAAAAGTCGTTGCTGAAGCAGAGGCCGTCGAAAACAACTCCGAGATCGCTAGAGATTGCGGAATCAGTGAATCGATGGTGCGTCGCTGGCGAAAAGATCAAGCGAACCTGTTTAATGGTCAGCTTAAAATGTCAGCAAAGCGAGAGACGATGGGCTGCTTTTCGCCAAAGTATCCTGAATTGGATCAAACACTACTGGACTGGTTTTCAGAGCAGGGGAGTCAAGGTAAGTCTTTCGCTTCTTTAAAACAATGAAAAGCTTCGATCAGCTGATATCTGTCAGATCGTGTTGCAATGTCTACACAAACCGTGGGAATGACCGCTTCTGATTGGCCAGTTTTTCATGTTGTTAAAACAAGTCAAACAATTGATCTCCTTTATCTTTTACAGGAATTGCTGTGAGCAGATTAATTCTACGGCTAAAAGCGAAGGAGTTGAGCAGTGATCCAGACTTCAAAGCCTCACTGGGTTGGTACCAGAGATGGAAAAAGCGCCATTCTATCAGCCTTCGCACTAAGACAACCCTGGCACAGCGACTCCCACAAGATCTGGAAGAAAAGATCATCCAGTTCCATCGGTTCGTGATCGCACTTCGGCAGCGGTATGGCCATTCGCTCTCCAGGTTGTTCAATATGGATGAAACTCCTATGCGATTCGAGAAATTTGTGTTTGTTGATAATCGCTCGGCTTATAGTCGAATAAACATTGAATTTCGAATCTTGTTAAGCACCCGTAAATATTTTTTGGCGAAAATACTCGGCTATAAGCCGAACCCCCTACCTTGGCGAGAATTTACCTGTTCTCAGTTTAATTTGTTGGAAAAATCGCTCGGCTTATAGGCGAATAAATATGGTATTAGCTTCATAAAGAAACAGGAACTCTTCGTCGGTCAGTAGCTTTTCTGCGTAAGCAATAGCAATCATTTCGCGAGTCTTTTTAAAATATGCCATGATTTACAGACCGAGCTAGAAACTTCAGGTTCTCTGCCTTCCTCCGTTCAAACAACCCACTCCTTAATGTAGAAAGTTTCTCGCCAAGAAGGTCGGTTTCGGCCCAGTCCTCCGCGCCTAATATTACCATCCTCGAGGTCAGCCGTCCAGGTATCTTAAAGTCCCTAATTTGATTGTTATTGCTTACGCAGAAAAGCTACTGACCGATGAAGATTTCCTGTTTCTGTACGAAGCTATTAAGCCAGTTAATTTAGAGCTGCCATGCTACGAGTACGAAGAATTTAACTTATGGCTGAACATTTATGGTGAATAGCAGTAATTTGCGTGATACATGGAGTCAGCAAAATAATTCTGGAAACAGAAGCCAGAAAATTCAATTTCATTCAAGTTTAGTTGACATATTTGCCATCACTGCGAAGCACATCAAACAAACACTCATTCGCGACGGTATTTTACACTTCAATATTTTAACTTTTGTTTATCAAAACAAGAAATAACAGTAAGGACAGCCTTTTCAATTGAAAAATAATGAATTTAAAAGAAATACTCGTCAAATGTGCTTACGTTCACTTGTGGACGGCAAAACTCCAATTCTGAAGTCCTCGACAACAACTGGAGGGCAACACGTGTTGTGCTGACATGTGCAATACAGTCTACACGTGTAAAATTACTTCTGGTCAGCCGTCCTCTGAAACAGCCATCTAGGTATCTTAAAGTCCCTAATGAAAAATTTACACCCTCGTAGACCTTCCTCTTTGTCAGGGCATAATTTCCTTCAGATTAAATCTTCTCTACCAGCACAGTAAGGGTATGGTGATTCTTGTTGCATGCTGTCCTCAAGACTGATAGCTAGGCAAAGCATGTTTATCACTGTGAATAATAATTTTAAAAACTATGGATGGTCATTTAGCTCAATCACAACTTAACTTACTATCCAGAATGTCAGTTCAAAATGTATACAGAGGTCTGTTTCTGTCTTAATACCAGCCTTTGGAGAGTAAACACTGTTTGATTTATTTTTCTCTGTAGTTTAATCATAAAATATCTATCAAATTCTACATTTTAGGGTACGATGGCTGGTGATGAGAAACTTGGAAGAACGATGCTCTTTCCTTTGGCTGAGAAAATGGTTGAAAAATTTGTGAATGAAGACAAAATTGAAGCAGAAGCAGGTGCAGTGTTTTTAGTCACCTGATCAGGAATTATTATTATTTCTGGTTAATTAGTGACAGCTTGTTTCCATTGTTCATATGTGCTCACAATTATTGCTTGTAGTAGCTTGAAGTTTATACTTAAGGAGGCTCGAAAGGTTTTTGTGACCGTGCGAAGAATGGATACCAAGATACATGCAAGCTTATTACTCGTGAGAGAAATAAGCGATGGCGCGCGTGATCACAACTGCGGGCCAGTTGTAAACAAACATGGCTGCCATTGGCATTTCAAAATTGTCAGGTACCTCTACTGTTTCCAGCAGAAGTGGTTATTTGAGAACCAAAAATGGAAAGTTTACTTCTTGAAAGCAGGTAGGAAAATGTTCAGATGGCAGGATTTTTGCCGAAACTGGTCAAAAAAATTTTATATAACGAGCTAAAGGAGGATGGTGAAGTCGACACCCCATCCATAAAGTCACGTTGAGTGCATTCGGTAGGTCTTGCTTTATTCCTCGAGAAATTTAAGTGGATACCTGTGAGCGCTATGATTTGTTTTGCGTTGAATTTGATTCCTAATGAAATGAAATGAGCGAGAACTTTCCTAAACAACTCACTGGAAGATGAAAAGGAAAATCAAATCACTGTTGGATCCAGAATTGTAAACATTGACAATTTTATGAACGGAAATGGAGAATTGTAATTGTTGCCATAAAAATAAACATAATTTTCAGTAAACAAGAGATCGTAAAAATGTAGATGAGACTTTAATTCTAGTTCAACTACAGACAGTAAATTTAAAATAAAATATTCATCTTAAACTTGTGAGAAAGATTGTTGATATTTCCCTCGATAAACTGTAAATTACAACTACGAAAATGCAAACTCGCATTTGTTAAGAAAGGATTGCAACATTTGTTTTGTTTTCCATTTAAAATGGAATAATGAAAGTTCACGGTTATGACAGTGGCAAAGAGAAAAAAAGAAAAATGAAGCCAAGGCCTGTTCATACCTCTTGTACCTCGAAAATTATAGAAATTCACAAAATCTGTGATGACCAACAAAGTACTGATGTATATGAAACCCTCATTTCTGCTGAGTTTGACGCTCATGACAATCTGGATTACGTCAAAGCAAATTCTTTTCACTCCAAATTGATTTCAATCCTCCACTTCAAATTGCACATGAACAATTATATCGGTCAATCATGGCAAATGTGCATCGCCAAATGAGGCCTTCGATCAAGCCATCTTCTCGGAACAATGACAAGATACCATCCAGACGCTCGATGGAAAGCTTCATCTCTCGACAAACATGGTCCAGAAGCTGGCAGATGTTGGTTTGTCTCATGTTACACTACAATCTGTGTACGAGAAACTCAACATTACCGGCCTCAATGGAGTACTGGCATTGGCGCCATCTGCAAAATCAACTTGTCATCATATATCATATTATCTCTGGAGTTTATCTCCGGATTTCATTTGCAACTGTGATAATGGTAAGCAGTCTGAGTCTCAAATGATGACTTATTTTTCAGGAAGGTGTAAAATCACAAAACAATGTGTATCCATCATCAAGGATGAACGATTTTTTCTGCGCTGAGGGCATCCATAGATTAATCGCGCGGACACGGACTCGTCCTCGCAAAAATGAGCCCATGAGTCAGCGGTATCGTTTAAAACATGTGACCGGATATAAAAGTGTGAGCTAAAATTGCAAAAACCGTAAATAAACCTTGCTAAGTTGATGAACTAATATCTCGAAAATTAGTTCGGTGACCTACCCTGATTTTTTGTAAACAAATTATTCTCATCATTACGCATTCCTGAAGAAAATTTTAAAAAAATTTATCTGGTGGAAATTTTTTTATATCACGTATACAGGTAGAGAGTGTGATGTTTAAGAAATCTAAAAAAAAAAAAAACTAGGTCACAGACTTGGTTTTTGAGATATCTTTAAAAAACTGAGTTTTAGAGGATCTTTTAGCACTACTGTACTGTTGCCATGGCAACAGATAATGCCTGACAAACCTCCTTAAAAGATTGCCCTAACATATTGTTATGCATATGTCGAGTTATTATCCTGATGATAATTTTGACAGTCCTGATATCTTTTACTGATTGGCACTTGCTGTTAATTATGGAAAACCCTTTCGAGCCTCCTTAACCTCTCACAAAGAAAACCCCTTTCTCATCAATTCATCAACATTTCCCATCATCATCATTATCATTACCATCAACATTTAATTACCAGTGCTTGCAGTTGTAGCAATGAGCAGTAAAGGAAAAAAGGGAAATAGTGATAAGAGTGCAAGAAAAACGTCTGGTCCTGGTTTTTCAAAGGGGGATTAAAGCTATTCAGGGATTAAATCACTATCCAGTGGATAAGTGTTAACAAAACATGCTATGCCATCCACCAGATAGCAATATATCCTGTTTATAGGGTTATCCAACTTTCAAACAAAGGGGGCCAGGTTTAAAGGGAGTAGGAAATGTGAATCTCTTTATCTTAGGCTTGTCCATTTTTTCTGAAACAAGCCATGTGCTAGAAATATCTCACATCTTGTCATTTCTAAACCATTTTGATGTTTTCCATTCTTGACCGTACAAGTCCTATTCCTTTTTGTGTGTGTGTGTGTTTTTTTTATGTTATGAAAATAATATCTTGTTAGCCTCCTTCAAGTCGAAAGTAGTACATTCTGAGGCAAACAATGGAGATTGAAATGTCATAATATGGCTCACTGTATTTAAGCCGGAAAAGCTTCTGCTTGTTAAGTCAGTAATCACCCGCAACTCTGCAGTGATAACAACAACTACATGTATATACTTGCCATTTTCTGTAATTTTAATTTGCTCCCACTGGGTTTTGGCAGTAGCCATCACAAGTATTTTACAGCTCATAAGATAAAGTCTGATGATTGAAAATGAACAAGCCGCAAGATAAAACTTGTGTGTGGAATTCCTTATCTTTTAAATATTGTTTGGGCTCTCGGAAATCCTATTTTTTTTAATCAGTTTACTTGTACTTATACTTTTCACTTTTCACTTGCACTTTTCAGAGGTTCATCTGTATTTAATGATCTTAGAAAAGCTTGAATGTTATGAAAAGGCTCTTGATGTTCTCAGAAGTAATTTGGCTGGTGAGTATACATGCGTTAGACAAACTTTAGTTACTGTGAAGTTGGCTGTCTTTAAGCAGTGTTTTGGCAGACTTTGAAGACTATTAGGAAATGCACCAATATCAAATTCAACTTAAAAAATTTCTGTATCATTGTCACCTTTTCTATATATAAAATATAAAAAATATGGATTGGATATATTTATATTGAAATTACCAATATCTTTTTTAGCTATTGTACACTCACCTCTTAGATAACCTCATATGCTTAATCTAAATCAAAGTAAGGTAGTATGATTAAAGCCCACACTGGCAGGAGGCAACTGGTTGACAATTTTCAAGGATTGTTAGGGAGTTAAACCCCTTGACTCCAAAGAGTGACTGGCATCTAATTTCTGCTTACAATATAATCCTTGAATCCCACATTAAGGTTACAAGATTAAAGGAAATTATCATCACCTGGAGAAGTTATTGATTGTTAAACAAATTCTCCTTGTCAGCCTCTTAGGAAATGTATAGAGAACAGTATGGAGAATATGCATACTGATGTTGGGGTGTAGAGGGTGAAACTTGGGACTTACCAGAACTTACACCTAGAACCCTTGAATTAGGATTGCACTGCTCTCACCATTAAGTCATACCCCTTAGATCTGTAATCAGGTTTCTTTTTTCACTTACTTAGCTAAACTGATTAGCTACATGGATGAAAGAGAGGAGAAAGAAGCCATTTATTTAACGAAACTCTGTAGATGGCATGAAGCAAATGTAGCATTTAAGAAACTCATTTTGAGAAGGTACATGTTTATTTTTAGTAAAAATCTTTTTCATTGAGTTCATAAATGTATTATCACCATTTGCTCTAAGCCTTGTTATAAAGATGAATTTCAGTATTTCAAAAGTAGCCTATTGTCATGACTCAGAATATGCCTGTCTATTTCTAATTCAGCTGTAAACAATGGACATGTCAAGAGAAGAACAGTATTGGCTGGGCTGTTAAATAATATGAATAGGAATATCCAGGCATATACTGTATGCTATAGTGTGGACTTTGAACTTCATTAATCTGTCAACTCATATGAGTGACCAAGACTGAAATTCTCCTTACAATATCAATACAACATTAAGCAGACAGGGATGAGAATAAAGAATAATTTCAAATAGGGGATTACTAGTTGATCCAGTGCCATATTCTGCAAGCTAACATCATAAGAATTGTGTGGCAGACAGTAAAGAGAACTACTAATTTGATCCAAGGAGTAAAAGGGTTTAACTGTATATCTATTTTTCTTATTTCTCCTAGACCAGACCAGTGGTCATACTACCAGTCATACCTTGCCTCAGCTTTCTCCCTCGTCAAACAAGACTGGAAACCTGTTGATGAGTCAGAGTGGGTTTTATTCATGTGATTTTTTTGCAGAGGGAGATTAAGCAGTTATCAGTAAATAACTTAGCTCAAAGTCAGAGAAGAAACAACAACAGCCTACATATTAGAAGCAAAAGTGTGCATTCCACATTCCCAAGACATGATGCACAGAAGAATCTGACTGGAATGTGGTTGATTTTTCTTGGAAATATTTTGAGTTATGAAGGCTAAGCTAGCAGTATTCTGTAAGAATATTTCCATAAAAATCTATTACATTCCAGTCAGATTCTTCTGTGCATTACGCCTTGGATTGACTTCTTGATCAAATGAAAATCCAAATTCTGTATATTTTTTCCAACCCCACTTTTTTTTAGTAATTTGTGTACTTGTTTTAATTTTTTTTTCAGAGAACTTCCAGATTATTCTTTAGAAATGATTGACAAATTCCTAGTATCTGTCATGGAAGTGGAACAAACTAAAGAAAAGAGATCATGCAGAGGACCTTTTTTAGCACAATTAGAATTGAAAAAGCTTTGTAGTCAAGAATGTATTAACTGTGATTCAAGACAGGGTGAGTTAATAGCTTGCATTTATTCATAAACAATAAATCTAAAGACCCTGTGACATTGAACCTGGCTAGCATTGCTAGTCTTTTTGACTTCACCTGTTCTGCAATGTGTATCTCTTCTCAAGGTTTTTTCTCCCCCAGCCTATCATATTTGTGCTTTCAAGCGAAATGGAATGCTGCAAAAGAAAACTTTACTCAATTTAATAAAATGTATTTATTGACTGATTGGGAGGGCTGGATGGGAAAATATTTGGCTGAAGGTCATGGCGACCAAAACTAATCGACAATGGTTTAGTGTGGTCTGTACTCTTATCTACAGCGATATTCATCATCGCAGTGGTTAAAATTTTTTGCAACCCTTAAGCCTTTGCGAGTCCACAACATTGTTACTATTGTGATGACGAATATCATTGTCAATTAGAATACAACCCACGCTAAACCATTGTCAATTTGTTAAATCTGCTGTAGATTTGTAAGATGCTGAAACTCTTCTTGATAGCTTTGTCAAGAGTGACGAATCTCAATGACAGAGTAGACTTTTATATGGATTATGATATAAATCAAGTTGTTGAAAAGAAGTTTGCTTGTTCTCTTGTAAGTAAAATGCTAAGAATTTCTTGTGTGTTTCCTTCCAGCTTCCACTTCTACTGTATATTTATTAACAGAGTATTTTAAACGGTTTGGAGACAAGCACTGTTGTTTTTGGGACCTTGAACCTTACTTACATGTAAATCTACCAGAAATGCCGGACAAAGAAAAGGTAATGTTCAACAGATTTCAATGCAGGGCTGAATGACCAAGACAGAATTTCTCCATATAATGAATATCAATGAATATCTTGAGAATAAAGAAAAATACCAACTAGGGGATTATTAGTTGATCCAAGACCAAAAATTAATTCTCCAAACTAACTTTGTAAGAGTTGTATAGGAGACAGATAATTAGATAAGAGAATTTGGTGTTGTATCAACTAGCCATTCTTTAGGTGACTGCTTGTTTGCCCATTCTATTCTCTTGTTTGTTGATTGATGAAATTATATATTGCAATGCTATAAAACAATGCCAATATCACAAAGATGGTGTCAAACCAACTGTCTTAAACCCTCCAACACTCTTTAATGCTCAGAAAAGATGACACAAGATGTGGAGTAACTTTTTTTTAAAAGAGTCTCAGTATGTCTGTCCAAAAATACACACTATAATTAACATGACAAATTTAACATATGAAAATTATTAATTTTGGTGAGTAGTGGTTGAAGAATTTGGCAAAACTTTGTGGCATTCATGGTAATCTCCTTAAAACTCTTTGCACTAACTTTGCATATTTAACAGATTGGATGGTTTAGCCAAACTTGTCATATCTGCTATTCTTGCCCAATTCAAATCATTTGTCAAAACACTATCAAGTCCTTTAAGAAAAATTCTTGGCACTTTGTTTTAGTTTGTGGAAGCATTAAGGAATACCCTTCCATCAGTCAGTGATGAAGATTCTGAGTCATCTCATGTAAGTAAAGTATAATTATGGCTAAGATTTATTGAAGTTGTGAATAGTAGTTATTAGTATATACTAAAAGAGTGGATAGCGTTGAAGGCGCACTCTGATTGGCTAGTCAAACTCCGAATATCCTTTGCTATTTACCTCCAAGCAACTCCGGAAAAAATGGCGTCACGGTTTGCATCCGTGACAAGTGAAGAAATCACTCAAATTAACGACAGTGGTGTAGATTGTCTCACTGTTTTAGTATATACTAAAACAACTATTCACCTCAGTGTCGGTGGTTAGTGGTGGATATTTACTGGCTCAGTAATTATCCACCACTAACCACCTCCATTTCGGTGAATAGTTGTTGACTAGTCAGATAGCTTTCAGTTAAGGAACTCGGCCTGCAGGACTGAGTGGGGTTCAATTCAGGAAATAATCTTGACTGGCAAATAAAAATTTCAGAAATAACCAAGCACATAATTTGAGTCTTTTGGACAAATTTTATTTTAGATTTCCCTGAGTTGTTTCACATGAGGGTCTGTGATGAATGAATTTTATTTCTCTTGAAGTTTGATGTTGAAAATTTTCTCTCCTTCGGTATTTTGTGAAGCGAAGAGAGCAATAAAAACTAATCCATTTAAATACAGACAATTGGAAAGTGAATGGCAAAGGTGTCCAAGTTCAGCTATTAAGTAACAAGAATTTTGAATTGGACAACCTGTATTTGAACTCCACTTATTGTATGCATGAGATGGGCAGAGAAGAGATCATACAGTAGCTGAGGATAACTGATGTGAGTCAGTTATTTGTAGTCTAAAATCAATGTTAAAGAGGTAGCACTGCAGGTGTTCACAAGGGTTTTGTGTGACCATCCCTGGTTTCTACCCTCTGTCATCCCATTGTCCCCTTGGTTAGTAGTGGCAGAAGGTGAAGTAGATCTAATCTTAGCCACACAAATACTCTTTAGTGATTACAAAACTGTTTTTACACTTAGATAAGACTGATGCTGAGGAGATTGAATATTGAACTAATCTCAAGACATTTTGGATTTCACTGCCCTCTTTCCTGTGAGGAAAAAATTTCCTTATCAAAGGAATATATGAAGCAGCACAAAGATGGTTTGGTTTATGGTTAGCACACTCTTACTAATGATTAAGATGAAATATCTATTTTGTAGTGATATAGCATGACTTTATTCCCTTAAAAAGGAGACTGTTGTGTGTATTGGGATTGTAACTGTGCTTCAGCCATGGTGGGAAAATAGTGAACAGCTCACAATCCATATTGGGCAGTCTAGACTGAACTTTTGCTGGGATTGTTGTTTTTGAGCAAGTACTTAACACCTCAAAAATGAAGGCCTTGCTCACTTCTCCAATCGAAAGGTAGGATTTAAGCCAAGATTGGGACTTCGCTGTCAGACTACTTCTTTCTGCTAATGGATAATAGCAAACTCTCAGGAAACTTGAAAACTTGTTGGGAGAAGAGAGTTTACTTGGGAGGGACCATTTCAGAGGAGTAATAACATTCGAGGTACCATATTTACCCATGTATAATACGCGCCCATGTATAATGTGCACCCTTGTTTTTAACCTAATTTATCAGAAAAAAGGGTTTTTCACGGTAAAAAAGACAAGTTGAATATTTGTACAATTATTTAATGAGACAACAAGAATAAGAAATTTACTATATTGTTAACATCAATATCTTTTGCTACTTAGTTATAATTTTTTATTATTATTTATAATTATGACATTATTGAAATCAAACTTTAGGACTTCAAGCAAGGCCTAGCTAATTTGATCATTCCATGGCCCAGTAAATGTTACGAGTGAGCAACAATATGTCCGAAAAATATTGAAGATTTTGTGTCATATGTCTTACTTTTAGAATTTTCAAACTAATGCTATGCAATTTTCTGGCCATAAAGTCAAGTAAACAATATAACCATGATGAATTCCACTGCATGTAAGTAAGTAAAGACTTTATTTAAAGAGGGTAGCACTAAAATAGTATAAAAGTACTAACAAACCAGTGGCCCTCTAAAATTATATACAATATGAATGTTAAAAACTATGGCATAACCATTACCAGAAATCATGGACATTTTGAGCCCATTAACAATTGTCAGCGGTATATCATGTCACACTCCAGAGCAATAAAGTTTGGGCATTTTTCGCTTATAACAGCAAATCAAGAACTGCTTTAAATAAAGCTTTTGTCCTGAAACATTTCTCGCTCGCTTTCTTCTTGCTTCTCATTAAAAAATTCCATGTAACATGAGATCTCTTCACACGTGGCCAAATTTGCATATTCAGTTTGACATCTGATCCACGTGCCTGTTTAGACACTTGTGAAAATGTTTAGCAATTTTTGTCTTTCCTCTTGATTTTAGAATAAAAACTTGATATGCACCTATAATTTTTCATTGAAAATAAGTTATTTAATCAAAGCTTTAAATGTGTTACTTTTTTGTTGTGTTTTTAACATATGCAAATTAGGACGCGTGGGACAAACAATGGAATCCATGTATAATATGTACCATGATTTTGATGGTTACTTTTGTAGGAAAAAAGTGCGCATTATACACGGGTAAATACGGTAACTTCATTCTTATGAAACTGAAATAACTTCTGACAGTAAGGGGTGGTAACTTGTGGTTCAAGTCTGGAAGCATCTTCTTATTGAATTTACTCATTATTTGTTAGGTCAGAATCTTTTGCCAACAGAACTCCAATACAGTGATGGGTTTGCTCAACTGGCTTCACACCTTTTATTAGAAGTAAATTATGAATCAGGTATATTCCACAATATTGATAATAATGATTGTGGCTGTAAGTTTTCAAAATGATCATTTCATTACTGTATGGTGTCTCTGTTAGATGAATATATGAAGAAAGGGTTATAAATTATCCACTTGCATCACTGTTTCTTGATAAGCTGAACAAATTGTTAATTGTCTGTGAGCAATCAATTCCTTCAAATTATGCTAACATGTTACACAGCTAACTCACATTTAAGCCTGTTTTTGTCAGCCAGAAAAATTAAGTTAAATGCAACTATAGATCAAATTAATTTCAACTCATCTGCAAACCAACAAGGTCTTTTGTCATAAGTTTGTTCACTGCTGGTTATGTTTGTTTCACATACTGCCCCCTTGCATCAGTTCAGAGAAGAATTTATAGAAACTCTTCCTAACAGCATTTTGTTTTCCAATGAAGGAAATACAGACATGAACTGGCACCTTCTTATCATCTTAGAGAGTGCACTAAAGGCAAGTCCTTCCAACCATCAGCTGAAACTCCTTTTGATGAAAGTCTATTGTTCAATGGGTAAGGTTTTTCCTTCCATAGAAGTTCACTTTTTATACTAGAGTCTTACTATAACAGTAATAACTGTGTCAGGAGTTAAAATCTGGGTTGTGCTGTTGGCTTTCCAGTGATGAGACAAATCCAACTCCTATTCTTATGTGTTAAGATGAGGAGAAACAGAGCTTAACTGAGGAAAGGCCTACAGCAGTCTTCTAAATTTGATAATAATAATAATAATAATAATAATAATAATAATAATAATAATAATAATAACACCTTTATTTAGTGACGATAATGTTTAAAGCTGAACAGCTTGTGGGGTCGTGTGTAAATGCAAATAAACTCTAAATAAATTCAAATGTTGATTGTTTTTGAGGAGAGGGGAAAACCAGAGTACCCGGATAAAAACCTCTCAAAGCAGAGTAGAGAACCAACAAACTCAATCCACTTATGACGCCGGGTTCGGGAATCGAACCCTGGACACATTGGTGGAAGGCGAGCACTCTCACCACTATGCCAACCCTGCTTCCCCTGGTCCCTGATAATCATGATAATCTGGGATTGTGTTGCACAGATTGCATGCTCATAAAAGTAATAATTGTAATGCCCATGTTGCATAGATACGGGTGATTAAATGGAAGCATTAAAAAATTGATAACAATCAAGTGATTAAAACTTCACACACTTCAGTGTATGAATTCTGCACACTTATGGCCAAACTCTACATGCAATTTGCTAGTAACTTACTCTCTGCTATCAATGATATTTACTTTAATTTTGCTTGCATGTCACAATACACATGTACACAAACACTTTGTTAACCCATTGACATCTGGTGCACCCTCATGCGCCCGGAAATAAAACCCCTCTGAAAATCCAGTGCGCCCTCATGCGCCCTGCCAGATATGACTCACTTTTATTGGCTGTAGCTAAGAAACCGTAGTCCCCTGGGTATTGAAACATATCTGAACGTGACCTGCATAAATTAATGATTATTCAAATCCTGTTTTGTAGGTGCCATTGGTCCATGTTTAGTGCTTTTTGAAGGATTAGAAATCAAACACATTGAACAAGATGTTGTTGGGTAAATAAAAAAGATTGAAAGTCACATTACTCTGTTACTTTGTTATCAGCTATACTTTGGTTGATTGCAGGGATGTTTGTGTTCTTTTTCCCAGCAATGCTCCAAGTCACTTCATGCGATAGAAACTGGGAGAAGTTCCAGCTTGGTTGGCCACTCGGCTTTAGTACAGACTTAAACTTTTCTACCTTCCTAAGGGACATCTCCATCTGGGGAATACTTTTTTTAGTTCTGGAAGCATCCCCATAATCTACAAATCATTTGTTTAAGGTGTGCAGTAACACGGGAAGGCATTTGTCATTAACAATTGTAGCAGACTTCTAAAATAAAAAAGAACCAAAATGCATCAGGCGCATCAATCAAAACGACAGAGTTACTTTTTAAAATGACATGTTATTTTCTAAGCAGCTTGTTGCTCACTTTTCAAGGTGCTTTTTTGAATCCAGGTTTTTGTTCATTACTGATAGGCATTGTAACTGAAATGGCATTCCCAAAGTATTTTCTTTTTTCCCTTTCACATTTTTACAGTTACACTCTGACACGGTATGTTGAAGCCCTTGGTCATTTTGAGGCAGCTTCATCTGTGTACCTAACCACTTTAAAATTCTTCTATGGAAATCAAAAAAATGTAAGTTACATGATATTTTGTGTGAAGGTGTAGTCTGATCGTCCGGGTGAGTGTAGTCCTGTGAAGGACTGTTGTCGGTGGTAGTGACTGATGTTTGGACAACCTGTGCGGAAGTCATCATCAGAGTCAACTGAATGATTGTTGTCAGTAGAATGTTCTTATTCCAGTTCGTGTAAAATGATCGGTTGGTTTTGCGGTGATGTTATTGGCTGTAAGACTCAAGTGATGTAAGTCGGTCGTGATTGGTCTGTTTCGATCTGTCGGTAAAGTTAGGTTGTTCTTTTTTGGTCATTTGTGATGTTTATGTCGTGAATGAGTCGTTTGTATGGAGCGGGTATACTATTTTCAATGACGACTATTTTCAACAACTGACTCTGGAAAGCTGGTTTACTAACTTAGAGCAGACTCCCCTAAACAGATGTCAACAATTACCCACTCCATACAAACGACTCATTCACGACATAAACATCACAAACGACCAAAAAGGAATGACCTAACTTTACCGACAGATCGAAACAGACCAATCACAAACGACCTACGTCACTTGAGTCTTACAGCCAATAACATCACGGCAAAACTAACCGATCATTTTACATGAACTGGAATAAGAACATTCTACTGACAACAATCATTCAGTTGACTCTGATGATGACTTCCGCACAGGTTGTCAAAACGTCAGTCACTACCACCGACAACAGTCCTTCTCAGGACTACACTCACCCGGATGATCAGACTACACCTTCACATGTTATCCCCAGGTTCAAGCCATTTACTGCACGATATTTTGTGTCAAATAGATTTTACACAACTGCTAAACACATTATGTTACTTTTTATAAACTGCAAAGAACGGATGTATCATCATTTTTTTACTTTGATTCCAAGATGTGTACAACATATGACATTTGAGAAATTGTCACCTGGTGAATATTGTTTTCTTAAACTTGTTGTCTCGCAATGTTTCACCCACCCTCCTCCTCCTCCATATTCCAGCCCATTCTGACATGGTGATGGTGTTGCAGGCAGTAACTGCTCCAACATTTGCAAGCAATACATAGTAAATTGAAATTTCTTTTGATTGGACAGTCAGAATTTGATTTACATGTAAAAGTTAATGGGTTACAGTCCCCATGAACATGCAAGCTATTAAAATTGCATTCTACTGTGTGGGCCATGCTATATATACACAAGTCTTAAAATATGAAGATCTTTGTGATTATTTTCAGACTCCTGAACATATCATAGCTGCCTACAAGTATGGATCATTTGAAAAGGTTAGAAAATTGGGATCATGTCCGGTTAACTGTGCTTAACTCGACCACTTGACCCTCCTAGGACATAAAAATATTCTCAAAGAGTGAATTATGATTAGGTTTTGCAAGTTTCTGCTGGTTGCCTGAAAGACAAATCTTGAAAGCATTATATTTCCTCCCCACTGTCTGAAGCTACATGTAGTTGCTACCATCCTTGTTAGTATTGTTGGAACACTCTTCTCTCCTCTCAGTGTCGAGTTTGTTGTTCATGTGGTCTGATTTTGTTGTCAATAACATTTTAAAAAGGGAAAGAGGGAAATTTTAGCTAAGTGCAATAAAGAGCTTTTTTTCCTAATAAAAGTATGCATTCTCTAAACATTAAGACAGCAGGGCAATATTCAGTTAGTAACCCTTATTGCATTTGTGTCTGCAATGCAAAGGGTCCGCGGAGTTACAGTTTCAGGACGAGGCTATTGGGTCAACATTTCTTGAGAAACACCAGAAACACTCCATGTCTGACCATATAACTCTGGAATCTGCGTTTTTTTCTGCCGAGGAAAAGGTTAAAATTCTTAGTGGTAATTGTCCTGGCATCACGAAAGGAAGATTGAAAGAATGGCTGTCATTTCGGAAAGGAACAGCAAAATTTTGTCGCGTTTGTTCATGACTGCGGTTGTTGTTCCTTCGTCGGCCTTTTTGAGGTTTAACTCAGAGTTATGTTTCAAAGCCCTCAGCGCCTTGCGTTTGGCCGGAAGCAAATTATCTTTGGTTCTGTAATTTCTATTTCTGAAAGGTCACTTTTAACCTCTTCTAAATAGCTTTCAAGGGCTATTGATTTTTGTATTGGTGGTATCCATGTAGATTTGATGTGGCAGGGATGGATTTTTTTGTTCTCCCCTCGGAATATGTAAATCAGACGCATTCTCCTTGCGAACTGATCAAAGTCACACAATAGTTGTTGTCTGATGTGTTTTTGTTTTGTAGCAGGTGTTGGAATGAATTTAAGCCCTTTTGCCAGTAAATTAATCTGGTCGTATGTAAGTTCTTTATTTGAGAGGTTTTTTTATGTGAGTTATGTTCGCCTCTAGTTTGATAGTTGAATGTGTTTGGCAAGACCACGGTTTCAATCCTAATCTTGTGGATCTCATCAGTTGCTGATTCACTGAATAGACTGTTGCACCCATACACAATACAATGTCTAAACATGACGAGAACATGCTCTATCCTTAACAAAATGAATAAAAATGCCCCCAAACATAGCCGTTTGCTTCGATTTTACTTGAAAGTTTTACCTGTGTGACCCGATAGCCTCGTTTCGAAACTTCAAAGTCCGCTGAGCTCTCGTACAGGGGTGTAAATGCGATAAGGGCTATTAAGATGGTCAATTCCAAGAACTAAGACTGTTAATTAAAATTCTTTTTTTGTGAATCTGTGTTGTGAGTGGCATTGGTTAGCCTCAGCTGCGACAGATGCAGTTAACATTTTAACTCATATGAGCGACCAAGATGGAATTTCTCCTTACAAAATCCATACAACATCAAACAGACGATTATTAGTTGATCCAATACGAAATTCTCCAAACTAACAGCAGAAGAATTGTCCAGCAGACAGTAAGGGGAATTGCTTATGAGATCTTGGGAGTGAAAGAGTTAATGTTGTTCAAATGATGGGTAATGTTATGCGCAAAGGGATTATTGGGCGAATTGTCATTATATACCTGGTACCCCATGAAAGGAATACATTGTTCAGTAAGTGATTTTTGTCTGTCTTTCTTTCTCCATGTTTGCATCTTGATATGTTTGAATGCTATGTTTTTTTTTGTCCCAGAATGATTTTTTTTTTCAAATTTTGGTGTCATCAGATTCCAGAGTTCATTGATCTCAAGAGAAGACTTGATCTTTCACTGCATTTTGCCACAGTAAATTATGAAAACATGCTCCTTGACGTTTTCACCAAGGCAAACAGGTTATAATATTGTTTTGTCTTTTAAGCATTTCTTTAGCAAAATATATATATATATATTTCATACTTGAACCATTTTTTTAGCCTTTCAGATATCCAAAGTCATTTTGATGAAAAGAACTTACTTGACAAGTGTTCTGTAGCAAGTAAGTTTTTTTTTATGATTATTCTTGAAGATAAATTTTGAGCCAAAGTGGAAACCATCACCTTCAGGGCTTACTTGGGATGGTGTCTGGAGAATTCATCATTGCTAGATATTGGTAGTGTGATCTTCTTTTAACTCTCAGTTTAAATTGTGCTACATCCTATGATTTGATAAAAAACTTTTGCACAAATTTTCCGTAAATGACACCAATTGCCAAATTACCATCAGCTCTTGGCTGTAAGTATATAAAGATTGGAATTAATAAATGGAAGGAGATATGAGCAATCTTTGCAGTAAGGAATACTGCTTAGGCAGTAATGAAAATAAAGCCTTTGTCCTGCAGTTGAACCTATGACCTCTGTAATACCAATCATTTTTTTTTGACACTTATCACAAAAACAAGATTTGTTCATGGAAAAAAATTTTAATGTTAGTGGCACTATAAGGCCATGAACATAAGGATATGATCATCATCTAAAGAAACTCTTGATTGTTAAACAAATTCTCCATATCAGCACCTTAGGAAATGTGTAGAAAACATAATAGGGAATATGTAAACTGATGGTTGGGTGTAAAAGGTGAAGCGGGCAGAAGAATACAAAATGTACAAGCAAGAAACCGAAAGTATGCCCCAGACAGTATCTGTGTGTTAGATATTTTACATTAAACAGTTTTAAGAGTGCAATTAATGTTTCTTCAGAATACTGGATGAAAGAGCTGAAGGACAATAGGGATCTCAAACTACTTCAAACCTGGGATGGCCCAGAAAGGTATAGACATGTAAATAATACATTTGATTTCCTCTTCTCTGTGGGGTTCATCCAAACATTGAGGTTTCTTTATGACTGGCCAAAAATTATTTTGGTTGTTCAAAAGCAACATCTTCAAGTAATCTTATTTGGTTAGTTACAATACTTAGGGGGTAAGTTAAATTTCAGTTGTTTCAATGACTGAACATTACCTACCTCTGATATTAATAGTAAGTGATGTAAATGCATTGATGCTTCCACATTCTGACTGCCTTTCAGTGATGAGTCAAATCCAACTCCTATCATTTACATAAAAATTGAGGAGAAATAGAGCTTTCCTGAGGAAAGGCTTCAGTGTCTTGCTCCCAAGAAACTAATAGTTTGGTTAAAAAAATAAAAAAACTCTAAAGGCATAGCCTGTCAGATGGACCTTTGATTAAATATTTGGTCTGTTCATTAGTGAGTTGATTATGGAGTGAATTAGTTATGTTGTTTCTCAATACTGATAGATTTGTATCTTTAGGCAGCTATCAAAAGAACAGGAGTTAAGATGTGAAGAGCAGGAGGTGAGTTGGAGTATGTTCTATTTGGATCTTTTCTTTTATTGCTGTGAGATTAAAATTGCAGTTTACAGTCAACTCGCCCACTGACCAACTTGCACACATAATGAACCAACTCACACATGTTAATAAATATACTCGCACACACTTGATGTCACCTTCCCACAGGCTTGAATACAGCTTATTTTGGTAGATCACATTATAAGTAATATAAAAATTGCTAAGTTTTCTTGTGAACTAAGCTTTGAGTTTTGGATCAAACAATTCTCTGCACAACATCCTTGATCTACCTAGTTTATAATGAGCATCAAAGGATTTAAATGCTCTGTGAACTGCATTTATTGTGACAATACATTTGACAGGATACAAGTTTGGATTTCAGAAAGGAGAAGTCAAACAAATATTCATGAAGCATGTGAGACAAAAGTGTTAAACAAATTTAGGAGAGCATCAAACAGAGGGGGAAATATCGAATGGACGGCAAAACACATTGAACTTAATTTAACAAAATCCTGCTCCATCTGTTTCTCAGCTAGAGATCCATGGAATGTAGTTGAGCTTTTAAATATTTGCAAATTCATGGAATAGTTTTTTTGCTTTTTTCAAAATTTGTCTGGTATGAGTTTTCCTGTAGTCAACACTGGCAATTAACATGTGTGCTAGGCTACCTCAGTTTTCATGTGGTCAGTGTAGTTATGGTTGTCTTGCTTTCAAACTTTCATTTGAAATTTTGACACTTACAGACTTAAAATTCCTCAGTGAATTGTCTCCTGTAAACTTCACGTTTTAGATCAAATACATCATAAATCAAATACATTAAAGATCAAGCATATGGTGCAGAGAATTGTTTTCATATACTTAGCAATGTTTATCTAGCAAAGTAAGCAGTATGCAAGCATGTAGGAAGCTGATATTAAGTGTCTGGGAGTTGGTTCACAGCACATGCAAGTTGGTTCACTTATGTGTGCGAGTTGGCATGTGCAAGTTGATCAGTGAACAATTTGACTGGCTATCAAAATTTAATTTTTTTTATTATTGATTTTAGTTTATATTTTGTTCAAAGGCCTGTTTTGTAGTTGTTTCATGTTTTAGGCTTTATGCCAATGACTGAGTTATCCTGCACAATTTTAAATGACAAATATTATTCTTTGTTTGGTAAGGGAAAGATAGCTCACATCAGCTGTATTTTACAGGTGCTCTGGTTAAGGTTGCGGTTTCTTATTCTTAGAGCCCTGGCAGTAGCTGTCTCTTTGATACCAAAACCTCAACAAAATATGCAAAATATGAATAATGGAGAAGCTTCCCCTGCTTGTCCCTTGGAAGAAGTGATCAATGAATTGAAGGAAACATTACAAGAAGTTGATTTGCACCCAGGAACAAGAGCAAAGGTAGGAGCAAAATTACTGTTGGAGAACAAATAGGACATAAAAATAATAGATTAATACAGATACATCAAGCAGTAGCAAAAAAATCGTAAATTGTAGAATGGATTTGACAATGGGACAGAGTTTTAGTTAAAAGCTGGCATCTCCCAAACTTTCTGTTACTCCACTGGGCTTGTTAACCTGGTCACTCCCAGAGGTGATTGACAAGTAACTTCTCCCTGTAATGTCAATACATTATCCAGCAAACAAGTACTGATAATGAGATTATTCAAACTTATATAGAAGTCGTCATCTTGATTTAACCTCAAATTCTTGTTACTAATTTACAAGGAAATGTGCAACAGTTAGAGGGGAGAATTAACATTCAGATCATAGATTAACTGCATAACTTGATACCCAGCACCATCTACTCCTTTTTTTTTAGTTACATCCACCAAGTTCCGAATTTCAAATCTTTATACTGTCATTACTAATTTCAGGAAGTTTCATAGCCAGCTTGGCACATACATGTACCCCTTGTGTCATGCATGTGATAACTGAAATTTACCTATTATTTGCTGTGGAACAAAGATTCTACTGTGATATACTAATTCCCCTTGACTTTATTTTGCATAGCTGCCTTGTCTGGGTCCACCATGTTCAAGACTGCCAGGGTTTATGGATGGTCAGCATGGAAGAATGATTATAGCTATGGTAACCATATGCCATGAATGTCATAGTTTACATCATTCTTCACAAGGTGTTTGTTATTTCTTTTTCTTCTTTTTATATTTATATATATATATATATTTTTTTTTTTATTTTTTTTTTTTACCGTTATTATTTTTTATTTTGCCTCAAACACCAAAACATGTGCCAAGAATAAGTCCAGGAGAGCATTGTCTTCAAGCAGCAGCATTCCAATGATATGTTCAATCCATCTCCTATGTTTTGTAAAGAGGAATAATGTTCATGATAACTGAGGAATCTGGCTGTTATGTAAACAAGGATATCAATCAGATATAAATACTGTTGCGCCACAAAAGTTGAATAATTGACACAAAGAGTAGTATAATTAAGGTAAAATGTGACAAGGTGATTGACTTAACATTTTCTTTAAACAAGTTTGTTACTTTTTGTGTGAAGTTATTTAATTTTGCATCACTATTGTTTTTTGATAGGTTTTCTCTTTGTCAGTGATTAAATTTTGTGGCATTGCAGATGCAATAGATCTCTCACAGGCATAAATGCATGTTTTAAAGGAAGTAAATTAAATGCTTTTAAAACTTAAATTTTTTACACCTCTCATCCTATGAAGGAATATTGATTATAATGATAGATAATACCTATCAGACTTGATACCAGTAGTCAGGTGTTTTTTCAAGTACAAATATTTTTACCCCCTCTGATCTTTTGAACAGATGCTAGTACAACAGAAAGGTGGAATCATATTAGACAAAATCTCGATGTAGTGACTGAAATTTTAAAAGGTAATTTCTTTTTGAGAAAGATGTTTTCGTCTTGTCACCAGAGTGGAACAAACAAAAAATTGAGTCCTCATGAGGAATCAAACCTCCAACCTTTCAGAGTTCACGCTCTGATGCTCTACCACTGAGCCACCGAGACTCTGGTGAGCAAGGCGCAAACAAAGTTCATATATGAACTCTTTCATTTGGTGCGTAAAGCTTAAAATGACATTCCACAAGGTGACTGTCGTCAGCATTTTTTACAGTTAATCATACTACACCAATGTCTTTCCAGTGATGTTACCAATCCATCTCTTATCTCATTTATGCAGAAACTGTAACTGACTGAGGAAAGATCACTTAAATAATCCCAACATATTTAGAGTAAAGAAATTTTTTTTTTTTTCATCTTGTATATTGTATATGTAATTAAGAATAATTTGTTACACAGAGAGCTAAGCTCTTGATTAAGTTTTCTTTTCTTTTAATTATTTCAATTCGAAATTCAAAATGGTCTCGCTTTTGATAAAGGTATCATCGTACATGCTTCCATTTCATGCATAATAATCAATCTTGGTTGTAATTTTTTTACTTTCTTACCTTGTCAAAGAAATTTTGGTAAATAACTTTAATGCCATGGTACACATGTAAAATGTACCTTCAGGTGGACAAAAATTTCGGAATTTAGCTCCAACTGGAAATTTTGTGACATTTGGCATTCCCCTTCCCAGCTAGCTTCATAGCCGCCTTTGAATTTAGATTTCACAAGAAACAGTTTCTCAGTAAGCACCCTTTTTTTTGCTTTGTCTATCCCAAATGAAGCTGTAGACATGAACACTTGTTAATGTCCTGTGAATGTCTGCTCAAGACTGTTTTTCTCTTTATTTCTGCTATTTGGCACCATGCCTGTAGCAGAAAAGTGAAGGAAGAATTTTTTTAATTTCCCATTTTTCCATTTAGCCCAAAGGGATACTTGTTTCCTTCTCAAGCTGACACTGTGGGCTTGTTTTATGTCTGTTGTCAACAAATCTCTTTTTTTCTTCCATTAATGTGCTTCTGCTGTTTAGGTTGTATTTCAGATTGTTTAGGTAAACTCACCACAAGCAGTGGAGAAAAAACAATATTCAATGGATATGTTTTGGAAACCTTGGTTCTCTTGGTTGAGGTAATGAACTGTGGAATATTACCCATTTCATGTGAAGAGTTTTGTTGGTAACTATATTTATCATATTGAGAACATCACTGAATTAGGATCAGCTCAGAGTAGGTAATTTTATGTTCAACATTCAATTTGACCTGGAACAAAATTCATACTCTCACATAACTATCAAACTGTTACATTTGTGTAGTAGCATTTTTGTAGTAGTATTTAAAATAGTTTAGAGTAGTTACTGGGTATATTCTCAAGGACGGTATTAATATCTCCCAGAATTTTCATGTACACTATGGCTGAAATTTTAAAATTTGAATCACAGTTTAATAGCTCTACCTTGTGATTTTAGATAAAATGGTGAATTATTAAGGGTTTTGTTAAAACTTTATATCTGTACATACTGGATTCATTTTGTGGAAAATTGTGGTTAATGCCACAATGACACTTACTCTTTGTGTATTTGGATTTTGAAGATTTGTAAAATAATTCTACATTATAATTTCCTCTTTTGCAGAGCTGTTGTTGTGTCCTTCTTCTAGCAGCTGTATGCTGTAGCTTTTTACAATCAATGACAGGCAGCAAAAAGACCAAGAAGAAGAAACCTACTCCCACTAAAACAGTAAGTAAAGAGGACAACATGATATATAAGCCTCACTCCAAAAAATGAGTTTTTAGATTGTCTGACTGACCAACTGTTTGGCTCACTGACAGACTGACTGACTGACTGTCTGACAACTGACTATCTGTCTTTAGAACTGAGTGAATGCCTAATCAAGTGTAATTCAGTGTCACTACTTACAATTCCCTTCTAGTTATTGTATACTCTCTGACTCACATATCCTGCTCAAGTTTTACGTATGTTAAGGTTGAACAAAAAAAAAGTAAAGTTGGAATGAGTGATAAATCTAAATGGGGCTTGCAAAAGATGCAATTGAGATCTCAACTGAAGAACAAGAGGATACATACACAAATTTTGAGCTTGGAAAATAAGAAACTCTGTGGTAAAAATTTACTATAATAGCTTTATTTTAAGAGGCATTAATGAAAACAAAGGCAAAAAAATACTGCGCTTGATTTATGTTAATCATGTTTACTTTCATCAGAATGAAGAGATGGCACCATTTAAAGAGTTCCTATCAACACTGAAATCTTCTCTTACATCCCTACATTCAGCACTTGTGGAAGTGAATATTTGTCAGCTCTCAGATGAGCTTTTGGAACTGAATTTAGTTGAACTAGACAATGAGGTAAAAAACAAGTCCTATTTTTGTTGAGTGAGGGCTCTGCTTTGAGTCATGATAGACATAAATAAGATAATGTTTGCAATAGTTACTGAAGTATTCAATTGAACAAATGCGATAATGAAAGTCAAGATTTCATCATCGAGTTATGTTGAAGATGTATAATGTGATTGTTCCACAGACCAAGTCTTCCATTGTGTCAGAGATTTGGGAGAAACTGCAGACAAGCTATAAGCAGTCAGTGAAGGAGATCACAGAACTTTTACATCACAAAGTCACTTTTGCTAAGTCTCTTCGTATTTAGGCATTAAACAATTATTACATTTTGTCAATGTACATCACAACAAACAGTTGGGAAATTCTCAGAGGAAGAGTTGCATCTTTCAGCCTGGTTGTATCATTAGTACCATTTATGTTGGAGAAAGCAAGATAAGACATGGACTTGTGCAAGGTTAAAGGTGGTCAAGAAGGGAGTTAATGTGTTGTCAGTGGCCAATGGAGTAAAAGGTGTGGCTTTAAAAGTAAACTCTACTTGCACCAGCATGTGGAGGAAGGTGGTTCCTTTTGCAGAGTGGCCTATGGTTAGTGAAAAAAATGAATGTAATTTTGTCAGCCTTGTATCATTGTGGTTTTAAATACATTTTGGGTATGGTAAAAGTACTGGTGATGACAATGGTGATGGTTAAGGTACTGATGACGTTGAAGGAGTTATGAGACCTTGTTTAAGCCCATGAAAGGTCACAAAACAATTCACTTGAGAATGTGTACATGGATCTACACATTCTACATGAATGTTGCATGTAGATGCTAAGGGACTAGGAAGATGTTAAGATTGGAATACAGCACGGTACTATGATATGATGCTATCGATGATGAATTGTGGTATTTGAGTAAAATGGAATGTTGAAATAGTGGCAAAGTTACAATGCTTTTATTGTAAATACAGCTGTAGGTGTTATTACAACACTGAATCTGCCTACAGTGTAAGGGATGGCAATCAGTAAATATTAGGATTGTTAAGACTCCTAGAAATGCAAACTAAGACTGAACATTTTTAGCTATAGTTCTACTTAGATCATTTTAAGGTAATATTGTCTCATTTTTTTAGATGATGACTTTTGTTTTTTTTTTTTTTTTGGTGGCATAAGCTTTTACATCTCAACATCTTTTTGTTTTATGGGTGATGCAAGTGGCTGTTATCAGCAAAATATGTGTTTGCGCCCCAATCATATAAGAACCCCACATGTAGACTTTCGATGCTCACAATGATACCTCTAAGCTACTGTTGCCACCCTGTGACTTAGCTCCTGGTCTGAACAAGTACATACAGTAGAAGACGTAGATAGTTTTGAGAAAAGATTTCAAAACTCATTACAAAGGTTGGTAGTCATCAGTCAGTCAGTCAGCCCACTGATGGTTGGAAGGTCTTTCAGGGAGCTGTTCTTCACCATTACCTAAAGTTTGCAAGATGGTTGATTTTCATGGTATCAATAGCCACCCCTGTCTTTAATTAAATCACTATGGATTTGTTACTATTAATCATTCACTTATGAATCACTGTGCACTTGAATTTTTTTATCACGGTGTCATCATATTGATGGTATGTTTTAGCTGATTGATAATTAAACTGGAAAATTAACATATAAGCTATTTTTTTTTTGTTGGTTCTGTGGTGCAAAAAGTTGAACCATCAGTAATACTTAACATTGGTTGGAACTGTCCAACCAGATTGGCTGGAGACTGGAGAGTTTTAGTTGATGACAAATTTCTCTTGATAAGTACACTTGTCTGGCTAGCCAATTTCAACCAGTGATAAGTTGTCTAACTGTCTGTATATGGGTGTTGTTTGCTTTAGTTTGTCTTTAATGTACGTCAGATTGCTAAAAGAGGGTCTTGAAAACAGTTGGAAAAATTTGAGAGATACTAAATGTATTTTCACCTTCTCAAAACTTTATTCTCAAGCAAGTAGAATTGGGTCCATATGCTTACTCTTATGTAAGCATAAGAGAATTGGGTTGGTGTTTTACTGATAAATGAAGCAAGAGTGGGAGAGAACTTCTGCATTATTTTTATTAGAACACCCATGGAAACCAGACAAAATAAGGACATGACAACATCACAAAATAGTGCTGATATGAATATTTTTAACTCATAAGGGTGTATTTTCAGTGACCAATTTAGACCTGTTGAATTTGATGAGTGACCAGATGACGTTTTTTTTTGTAGGTACAATGCTCAGAGCAATAAAGTTCATGTAGAGTAAAACTGTGTTTTACTGAACTCGAGAATGTGAAATAAAGCTTTTAAATTCTTTATTATAGATGTATTGGCCGATAAGTCTTAGATGTGTGATGAACATATCTAAGATATGTTGAATAAACATGCTCAGATATTTCACATTGTCCTCAATTTAGGAAAATATATTGATATGTCAGTGGGTGGGCAGTTTGATTATTTTCTGAAGCTGTTTCATGTTTCAGCAAGTCTCCATTCCCTCCCTTCCCCTTGTTTTATCCTCCTACCCTTGGGCAGGTTATGTGGCAGTACTACAGCACTTGTATTTGAAGGCCAACATCAGTTTCTGTTTGACTACTGTGGCTTTCACACTAAAAAGGTACAGTAGGCAGTTTTCATTGCTATTAGTTGTTGAGCTGAAGTGTTTTAAAACGACTGAAGTTGATAGCAAAGCAATGTATTGACAAACTGGCCAATTGATCTAAAATTCACATGCACTGAATGGCAAAGGATTGCCAAATAAAGCTTTGCCAAAAAATAAAAACAAGACATGATGTAGGTGAATCTCCATGCTCCTTTAAGTGCAGGCTCAAGGACAAAGGGGATATTATATGGGCATACAGAGATACAAAGATTATCTTTGGGTGTTGAAAAAATATTTCATGAGTGAAATAAGCAAATAAGTAAAATATTTTTCAGCACAAAAAGTTTCCCTTTTTGTATCTCCAAGCTGCCATGTAATATTTCATTTATTATATAAACACCAATGAAATACCAAACCACTTCACTTTTGCTATAAAAGGTGTGATTAATTATGTAACTGATACCAGTGTATTATTTTACATGTGAAGATAACATGTATTTGCATGAAATTTCACCTGGTATTTTATTGGTGTTTATATAACAGTGCAAAATCCAGCAATGTGAGAAATGCCTCCTCTAGTGTTAAGTATGTATATTACATGGGCTCTGAGGATCAAATGCATTTCATATATCTTATTAACCAAGCACGAGGGCCGTACTGGGAGAATATTGGCCCGAGGTCTTGACAGTACGTACCGAGCGCAGCGAGGTCTGCACAACAAAGACTGAGGGCCGATATTCTTCCAGTACAGTCCCGAGCAAGCTTGGTTAATAAGAGATTTATTATACGACTGAAGTTCAAAGGGACACAAGTGTGGTATCATTCAGGACAGTGCCCGGTCCAATACTGAGAGAATATTGACTGGCAATAGACCATTTTGATTGGTTGACTTTAGTTATTGGCCCTCTGACTGCCCGAGTCGTGTAATAAATTACATTAGTGGCCACCAACGGGAAACTGGTTCTTACAGCTTGAATGTGTGGCTGCCAGCAACTTCAGCATAGAAAAATAGCTGTTCATGCAGAAAGTTTGAGCTTTTGTAGAAGTGGTTTGCAAACCTTGTACATAGTCTTAATAAAAAAGTTTTTTTTTCCTTAAATTCATCCTTTGTTTTGTTATCACTGGGTTACCAGCACAGTAAATTGAAACATGCAAAACGCTGTAAGATAAATACTTTCTTCATGACAAAGTACTGTCAATAAGTCCACCCGTTTATTGTACATTTTTAATTTACAAAAATTCCATTGACTCTAAAGCCATGGGGTAAAATATAGAATCTGTCCTGAAACAGTTACCTCTGTCGCTATTGTCAAATTCCGAGATCTTTCACATCAAAGCTGATTCCTAAATGTCATTATTTCAATGAATAACAATGTTTTGGTCCCCTCAATTCCCTGCCTGTCCCTGACCTTGAAGCTGATTCATGAGCCGTTCATCCTGCATAGACATGGCTGTTAGTTTCTTGCCAATCCTGTCATGTATTTCCAGATATTTTGCCACACAGCGATCCAAACAAACCGATTCGCCTTTGGTTAGATCACCCTCTTTGTATTTTGGAGATATGCACTTCTTCTGACAGGCCACAGTTAATCTGTGATTGAAATCATGAATGAAGTTAAAGCAAGTCAGCTGGGAGTTTTCAGATATTACCAGTTAACCATATTGCAGAAAATCTGTCAAGAGCAGCAGGGTCAAAATAAACTATACGAGAATATATGAATGTTATGCTTTTGAGTGTCACCCTGAAACCATGCCAATGTGCCAAAAGTAATGCTCAATTCAATAATTCACAACAAAAGCTTTAAAGAGCCCTTTAAAGAGCCCTTGATCAACAGGCACTGGGTTATTCGAAGGTTGGATGACGCTATCCACTGAATAAATCTCTATCCGGTGGATACTGTTATACGCTTTGCTATCACTCATCCGCCGGATAGCGATTTATCCGTTTGATAGTACTATCCGCCCTATATACAACTGGGCCCAGATCTAAAGCTCGAGTAGACAGCAAATTGCTCATCACATTCAGGAAATGCTGAGGGACAAAACATTTTATGGGAACCTCGGGAAGTGGTACCAATAGTCAATTAGGAAGGTTCCTTCTTGTTTCATATCAAACTGCCGACTTCAATGCTTGCGTGAGGAACGGGGAAAACAGGGAACCTGGATCAACCCCTGAAAATTATGGAGCATAGCTGTGCACTGAGATTTCTCTTCATCTCACTTCGTGTCGTGCAAACTCACCTGTTATATAAGTCCGTCATCATTTCGATTTCCAGTTCTGCAACCATCTGTGCCTTAGCCGGGTCCATGATTGTATCAATAGTTTTGTTTGACTATTCTTACGAAGAAAATTTGGCTGATAGATCTCACACGTGTTTGGCAGCCATTTTGAAACCGCTTCTCATGGGAGAGACCGCAGGCTGCTCACTGAAGAGTATTCTGTGGTGTAAGATTGCGCAAAACGTGCCGTGGGTCAACTCGGAATATCGGTGGAAGGGAGACATGAAAGAGAAATTTCGATGTTCTCCTCTAGCCCTAGCATTATCAGATGCGACCACTGATAAGACTCCTATTGACAACAGTCATCATTAAGCTATCATGTTAATTTAAGGGGGAATAGAATCATTCAGGTGTTTATATGCTTGAATACTTTTACTATCTCTCAAACGTAAGCTTTCAAGTTTCCTTTCTGTAATTTGTGTTGTACTCAAAAATATCACAGTACAATAGATTCAGTCAACTCGTCAATTACTTTAGTTGCCGCAGACTGTGTAAAAATTTAAGACAATTTTTTATCGTTGTTCAGGTAGCCCTTAATTAAAGTTTTTCGTATCTGTTAGGCCATGTTTAGTTAAACAATTTTTTAACAAGAAATTGCTCCCCTTTGTTTTCCCCCCGTTTCATGCGCGCAAGTATTGCGTAATTTTCGCAAGATTATAGTTCACTTGACATAGTCTTCTTGAGTTCAGTCTTAGGGATCAGATTTTGTAACAGTTTTCTAAATCTAGGATCATTCATAGAGTGTTTCCTCATCAAACTCGGCGATAACAATGCTGGTAAAGTTGTCGACTGCGCGGAGTGCGAGGCGAGTAAAGATCGCGTGGAGACCACGTTGTGTCGTGGTTTCTCGTGAACGTCGTCCAGTGAACAATGTAAGCTTCGTTCCGGCGAAGAATCATTAGACCAGAAGTCCTCCATATTTGTAAAGCGTTTAACTACACTTCGACTTATTCTTGGACTGCAATTGAGTCTCCCTCCTCCTTCAATCGGTGGCAAGGTTAATAATTCCGGTTTCGATTTACCACGTCGAAGTAACCTTTTCTTCATAAATTCCTTCTCCCATCGAAGCCGGTTTTCTTCTTTTTTCTGTAAATGTTCTATATGATTGATCTCGTCTTCTAGTTTAGAGTCTTCGAAGACGTTGTCTCTTAAAATAACTTTTCCAGTCTTACTGTCCTTAACTTTGAGGGCTTTTTGTAAACTGCGAGCCAGTGATAGCTCTCTTGCCCTTGAATCCTTATCCATGTCGTCTATTGTGTTTGTCTTTTGTTGATTGGCGATCAATAGCCAAATAAAATACCCAATTGAATTATTTGGATTGACTTGTCACTTTCATTGCTGTGTTTCTTAGCGGGAAAGAGCCACTTAATGGCGCCAAGGTTTCGTTTGGATCTTCTTTAGACTGTAGCTTAACTGAATAATTTATTTTTGAGTTATTTGTTGAACAATGTAGCATTTAAACCAGGTTTAATTGTTGCGCCGTGGAGCATGCAATTCTTTACTATCATTAAATTTCTTTCTCTATTATCCTAGCGTCATTACAAGGGTCATTAGGCATGCGGTCGGTATTGCGTCTACTTCGCTAAAGCCCACGTACAAAACACACAGATCCACGAATATCTTATTGAAGCACTGGCTAACAATGCACTAATGGTTTCAAAAAATCTGAACTTGTGGTAGAGCAATGTCGTAAAAGTCGTAGATCTACCATGAATGGACTTGCGCAAACGTGACCGGACGGTCTGGTCATTGTGCCGACGTCAACTCGCCGACACCACTGGTAAACTCGCCAAGGTTCTCGATAAACTCTCTTACTTTCGCTTTGGACGAAGGGCTAACGCTCAAAAATTCAGCTTTAGAAATGTACTCTTTACGTAGGCTAATTAATTATTGATATTGATACATCTGTATCCTCTTAGAAAATAAAGGGAAATCGAGGTCATTTAAAACGAGGGCGAAAGTTTGGAATGATAACGATGATGATTATTAAAATAAACATAACAAATTAGGCGAAAACAACGTATAGCCATAGAAAAACCTCTATTTACGAGTCATGGCATTACTAACATGTGCAGCCTCATTTGAACTACTTAACCTAGAGCACGACTTGAGCAGATCCTGGAACGGGCAACACACCGAGCTGAGTTCCTTTTAATAGTGATATACATTCTAACTAGGTAAACAACTGCGGCGAAGTTTGAATGGCTGGCTGAGAGTATTCCCCGGCCTGCGGGTACTACTGGGAATTCTCGGTGCGATCGTTCCGCCAGGTTCTTTAATCCCAACCCTATTTCTGATAAGCACAATTTTCTTCATCGATCCCTTTTTAACCCCGACGTCTGGAACTTTTACTTGGTATGCGAACGTATACCCGTATAGCTTACATAAGGTAGTATATCCCTAGATCGATCATCGGTCCAGCCATGAATTGCTTGAAACGTTGAAATTTTCATTATTTGCTACGGTGGTTTAACTGTCTTTACTTCCAGATAATGATTAACAATGTCCTCTTTCTTCTGATTACACCGAAGACTAGACTATCGTTGGCGAACTGATGAAGACTGAAGTCGGCGAGCTGACTAGTCGGTGAAGTGATTGCCGAGTTTTTTCGCCTTTCCTCCCTTTTTTAGAGTGGGTTTAGTTACCTTCTACCAATTGACTATTGATTTCGGGGTGAGTTGTCAGAGCATAGAAGAGATCGCCAAAGAGCTAAGAGCTTTGGGGAGTTTGATAGTTAAACATGAGAGCGCATCAATCACTTAAGCATAGTGGATTTTGATACGATAAAAACATACAGTCGAACTTCTCTCTATGGCCACTTTGAGGATAAACAAAAGTGAAAGTTGTGGTGAGGTTGTCGTTATGTGAAGATAAGCATAATTGTGATATCTTTATTTTGTAGGCTAAAACATTTTTATTCGAATGCAGCCCTGTTAACAAGAGGTAAACTAAAATTCCAATCCTTTTTAGTAAATAAAGATTACTTATAGAGTTTGTGTAGGGAAAAAAATGGTCTATTCTGATGCAGAAACGATGATTATTATAGGGTAACGCCAGGAAAGAGATCAGGCTCCTATCATTGGTTCCTCTCGGAGGTAACTTGAGATAATGCAACCGTTAAGTGATCGCCGCGAGTTGATCCAGCTAAGATTTTTGTGTGAGAAGACAGTATAATGTTGACTAAACTTGACAAAATTGTTCGTTAGAAACTCAATGCAAAGTTGACATCGAAGTTTGAAAGGGTAAGATGTCTTCATCTGTTGTGAGTTGATCTAGGAATAAAAGCGGCGACATGGTCCCAACACGGATAATGAAATGCGTTTTTGGAGGCCACACAAACTCCCAGAAGCCGGTTCTTTAAATACCAGTTTACACGTTGGAACATAGACAGCATGGCCTGGCCCGCAGACATGTTAATGATGTTTTCAACTGTAGAAAACCATCATAACATATTTAAAATAGCTGATATCTTAAAAGAACTTTGTGCAGTGTATATATTGAATACAATGTATATATCAAGTTCATATATTTTGAACTGCGGTATTAGATACGTATGATGCACGATCCTCGCAGTAGAGAGCGCTATTTATGCAATAGCGAAAATCAGACCTGAAAAAAATCAGGCCTGTACGGGATTCGAACCACTGACCTCTGCGACACTAGTGCAGCGCTCTACCAATTGAGCTAACGAGCCAACTGGGAACAGGCCATTAAGTTGATTAGTAATAAACCCGTGATGATAAATCAGATACAATGTATATATGAAGTTCATATATTTTGAACTGCGGTATTAGGCTTGTTAGCTCAATTGGTAGAGCGCTGCACTAGTATCGCAGAGGTCAGTGGTTCGAATCCCGTACAGGCCTGATTTTTTTCAGGTCTGATTTTCGCTATTGCATAAATAGCGCTCTCTACTGCGAGGATCGTGCATCATACGCATATATTGAAGTTAAAACCTTCCAACCTGTATTGAGAACAGAAAATTTTGTCTTAACAGCCTTTTTTACTTCCCTAATAACCAATTCGTGATCAAAGATTCAAAACACCAAATTTTACCAAGTCTGTAGATATCACCAGCGATCAACCTGAGGCATTTAGCCATTCCCTAAGGGTGGAGTTCACTTCAGTTTGTCAAGTTTTCTGATCCATGATGGTCCATAGATATGGTGACTTATGGGGGTACTGTCCCAGACATTTTATTTTTGAAGTTATAGCATAAAAATTGGAAAACATCGCTCGATGAGATGAACATGATCGTCGCACGATAAAAGGAAAATTATCATACGACTTAGGAGAAAATATCAATGTACCCACCACCCAAGAATTCGACTTCGCTAGCGCAGGGTAATCTGAATTTCATGAAAACAGAGTAGAAAAGGCAAGATCTCGGGGTAAAAGGGCCCAAGAGAAAGAGGTGACAATTTAAGCTCTATAATATTAAGCAGACTATAGGCAATAAGTCGATAATACTCCACCTCCCCCCACCCCCCCCCCAAAAGTTTTTTCCAAACTGATAGCTTGCACCAAGTGGTTTAGCCGTAAAGAAGCCTGGCAACTGGACAACTTATAATGCAATAATTTTCTTGTTATCGCGAGAAGAGGTTGTTTTTTTTCTGCGCGACGTTTTTCAGTCATCGCGTGATAACTGGCAATAATTAATATGTTGGTGACTTGCCACAGTTCTGATCGCATAGATTTGATGTCACAATTGACGAATTGCGTGACACAGTCGGTCCTAATATCTGCGGGAATTCGTTTTCACTAATTTCTGGAGTCATATTAATTATCAAGCATAAAATATGAGGAAGTCCCGTTATAAGAGGTAGGTACTTTTCGCATCGCGTTGGTTTTCCCTGAAGCCAGAAAATGAAAGTGCTTTATTCCATGAAAACTTTATCATTATTTGCCCTGAAGAGCATAAAATCGGCCCGCAGCACGACCAGGAAATTGATGTCTGATCATGACCTGTTTTCAACAAGCATCTGTATTCGCTTCGTTCTTCAATTTCGTTGGAGCTCAGTGATTATTGCATTGACTGATACAGTTCATCACGATAAGAACAAGTCCGTCTACTTGTTTGTCCAAGGTTGAGTTTCGTTGAGTGATGACATCAATAATTAAATGAATTAGCTTGGCAACGCGATGCAAACTTACAAAACTTATTCATCTTTCGCGGACTTCTTACTTATAGCGCGTTTTTAGTGTCAAAATTCAAAACCTCGTGTCAGACTTGCTATTTTTCTATTCAAACTTCCTGTTTGACAATTCAGATACTCTATTTGTTTACTGAAACATCCATTGTTTCAATTCAAAGCAATATTTCTTCGATTCAGTCATGCTGTTTTTCTATTCAACGTGCAATCCTTCGTTTTAAAAATGTTTTTCTACTACCCAAACATTCAGTCGTCTAATTCAAACATGCTATTGTGAATTTCAAATTTTCAATCTCGCAATTCAAAATAGTCAGTTCCTCAAGTTAAAACGCTATCCTTCTATATGCAATTCTTTACCGCAAATCTGCTACTCGTCAACTCAAATACACTATTCGTCAGTTCAAACAGGCTTTTTGTCGACCGAAACACGCAATCCTTCATTTTGAAACAGTCGTTCTGCAATTCAAACACTCTACTCTTCAATTCAAACCGGCAATTCCTCCATTCCAACGCTTAATCTTTTAGGTCAGATCTGCTGTTCGACTATGGAGACATCCAGTTGTTTAATTTGGTAACCCTATTCATCACTTCAAATATTCGAACTCCTTTTCCAAACATTCAATTATTTTGTTTCTCGCTCGCAGCTCCGAGAAAAAGAGACGCTACTACGCAGCTCGGCCAATCTCGCTGCTTCGTAGTCTCCTTCGCAGCCGCTCGGGCCAGAGTCACGCAACGCTCCCCGTCCCCACGCGTGGGGACGGGAACCAGGGGAGTTGCTATATCACGGGCGAGGAGCGGGGCAAGGCAAATGGTCCGAGACATGAGTGGTCAGCGGTGAAATAGCTTTAATGAAGCATGTAGAGACAAATCATTTGTAACTATTATATTAAATAATCGTAGTATCTATCCCGAAATGTTAACAGAAAACTTCCCTACATAAAAATTAAAAAAAAAAGAACGATTGAAAAAAAAAAAACAAAAGCGTTGATTGTACAAATATTTTTCACTGCTCTAACAACTAACGAAGGCGTCGGTGGCTTCGGGAAAGTGTGATATTTGCTGCGTGACGGAAAAAAAAATGCATCTAGATCTTGACCTTCGGTTGTCAAAAATTGTCAGTCAAATTTTGCGCGAAATGGTTTTCGCAATCTAGTTCATCTGTTGCGAAAAATTTTGCAATGGATGAAGACCAAAAGCTAACAACGTTAAAAGAGTTAGAGGTGGACTTTTTGAAAGAAGAGCTCAATGGCTTTTCTGTTGAAGGCGATTATTGCTTCGGATATTTCGAAGGAAACAGAGCAGAGATGGATGATTTATTAGTATCATTTCAGGCGTTGAACTCCATGTGTTATATACTTACAGAAAGCCATTCAAAAGAGAAAAACCACAAAAGATTTTCTCAAACAGGTATGTAACTATTTCTTTCAGTGTTTTGAAGTACAAAGATCCTTGTTTCCTATTCTAATCTTTCTCATTCAGGGATAATTGGGATAGATAAGAATCACCTCTTTCTTTCAGAGTTTGTGGATTGCAGTCTTATGCAAACTGTGAAAGACGACCGCTACGGCTGCACTCCTTGTTTTTATTTCATTTGAGTTTCTTGGTTTGTTTTCGTTGTTGCTGTCATTCTTTTGCTGTTCATCTGTCTCTACTTTAACGGTCAGCTAACTGTGGCTTTGGGTCAAAGGTTTTCATTGTCGGGTTCTTAGCGCCTTGTGAAAGTCCCAATTGTGACCTTTGCACTTTAACCGGAAATAAGACATGTTGCTCAACAATTCTTTTTGTTTTCATTTGTCAGCACCTCCTGTCCTTGAAAATAACCGCGGAAATGTCCCCATACATTTCTTTGGCCATCTCTTTTCAATCTGTAGCAGTGAAACTCGACATTTTCATCCTGAGTGCTTCTGTTAAAGTGAATAGAAAGAAAAAGTTTGAACGGAAAACATAATTATTTATCATATGGTTGTTTTGAGAAAAGGTCTCCTAAATCGAGCGACCTTTATCGAAACATTTTAGGGATGGTAAACACATTAGCCTTAATTTGGCTGTTTCTTGAAGCTCTGAGTTTTCCTCCTTGGATATTTTAACATGGAATAGAGGCGATTGTTTATATATAATATGAAGTAAGAGAACTTCAGCTACTTGAATTTTTGTTATGAAAGTTTTCCATCTTAGCCTGTAGATACAAACTTATAAAAAGACTAAAAAACTATTCAGATCGAAAACTAAATTTTTTTAGAGTTCCCTAGCTTTTCTTTTCCCGGAAAAATAGTAGAGATTGCAAAAATCAAGTGAAAAGCGCGCCAGCTGTGATTAACGCCTTGGACAACCGGAAGTCGGTCACGATACTTTCTTTACATCGCGTAGCAAGTTACCAAACAAAAATATAAGTTTTTGATACCTCTCCCGATACCTTCGTTGCTTATTAGAGCAGTGAAAAATATATTTATAGTCGAAGCTTTTGAAAAATTGCTTAATTTGTTATTTAGCAAAATTTATTGTTAACATTTCGGGATTGATTCCACGATTATTTAATGCAACAACTACAAATGATTTGTCTCTACATGATGTATTAAAGCTATTTTACCGCTGACCACTCATATCCCGGACTACATTTCTTGCCCCGCTCGTCGCCCGTGATATAGTAACTCCCCGTGGGGACGGGGAGCGTTGCGTGACTCCGGCCCGAGCGGCTGCGAAGGAGACTAGCTGCTTCGCAGCCCGAAAGGATTGTAAACAGGGAGGAAAAGTGAAACCTCTGGAGCCAGGGTAGGGAGCTCCGGCAATGTAACATAGTTGCCTTTAAATTAGTTTTATGCAAATTCTATGGTGTTAGTTAAACAATGCTGATTGTGTTAACCTTGCGGAACCAGCCAGCTTCGAAATCTTCATATGGTCGTCTTTATATTCTTAAATGGTCCCCGCAAAAGCTTACGCCAGAATCTCCATTGAATGTGGATAAGTTCAGTTTGTAGTCAAGTGACTTACTAATAACATAAATTTCGGATAGCATACGCAGATCACGCTATCATAACCTTGCGATAGTCGAAATAAGGCGATTCAATTTACTGTGCTTCAAGAATTAACATCAAACACCTTTTCCCTATACATTATTAATCATTATTCAATAAGTCGTTACCTAGTTCGAACAAATGAACAAAAATTTCTGACACAGAGGAGCGAATTTTTCCAAAATCAGAAAGATCGACATCGACAAGGAATTGACGGCATTTTTTGAGTCCAAGCGACCGAACGTAGCATGTTAAAGAAATTTCAGACTCACAAATCGTTACTGAGTTTTACTGAAAGCCGAAAGTGACAATAGGAGTGGGGGTCTTGTATTTATACGTGATTTAAATTGAGAGTGCATATTACAATTTTGCAAAATGTTTCAGTTTTCCTAGTTCCAGGCGAGGGCGCCGCTGCAAATAGAGTCACGCATGTTTATTTGTTCTTAAAGGGCTACTGAAACGTAATTTTCATATCCGAGATTTTTGCAATATAATAGAGCTTGAACGTTATTTGCAAACGCTGTGTACTTTTTTTGGGCCAACGCATACCGGAAAGTACATTTTTAAGCATTCGAAGTTGACCGGCTGAGATCAAAATTGGCGGCCATCTTGGCGCGGCCAAAACAGCCCTGTGACGTCACTGGTTGTGTACTTCTGTGAAAGAAGGGTAAAAGCATGGCGTGTGGCTTGCATGTTGGGAGGCCGAAAAAGAGGATTTCGGGCAAAATGCCATCTTCGTCTTATTCATCGGCAGCCACATCGGCATCTTGGCTATTTGCGAGAGGTTCACCTGGATAGGGAGCAAAATTCCCGACTGATACCGAGAACGAATCTCTACCAGTCTATTTAGTTAATCGGCAACTGACGAAATCACAAGATTAGGATCGAAACCGCGGTCTTGCCTGACCATCGACAGAAAATTTCGAAAGACATTATAACGGCAGATGGGCTGCTAAACGCCCCGGGCCAAAGCAATGCCATTCAGAGAATGAAGAAAGCATGGAAGCTTCATACGACACCGCCACTGAAGATGATCTAATCGGCAAGTCTGAGGATAACGAACAAATCCCTCTGTACCAAATGCCTGGTAGAACATGCCCAGAATCCCTACAATATAGGGCGAGGGCCAAAATAAGAGCAGACAAGGATTTAAAAAATGAGTTAAAGCAAATCCTTAACAACGCGGAGCAAGAAACAGTAAAGGCGATCATGTGCTTCTATGAACGTGAAATCGTTCGTTTTAATACCGAAATAAAGAAAAGAAAACGAGCCAAAACGGCTGGAACACTGAACACTAAGAACTGTAGAACGATCGAATCAGCGCGCGTGGCGCAACTGAAAGCAATCCAGACAACTTAAAGATCGAGACAGTAAAAAAAATAGCTGTACATCTACAAAGGCGAACGATTCGAAAAAGACGCAATCCCTGATGTGCGTACTCAGTGCCACACATAAAGCAAATTCTCATGAAAAACTGGCATTTAATAGAAATACAACCACTACTGAGCGAACTATACAAAAATCCGCCGCTCGTATCTCACAAAAGAGGGCGGTCGCTCAAAGACATACTCGTGAGGGTTAAACTTTGAATAGGCTACTCTTAACACACGCTTGGGAGTCGTGTAGGCCTGTCAACCCCATTTTACGCCATCATCTTCCTCTTCGCTACTGGAGACAACTTCGCTTCGTTCAGAAGAAGATTCACTTGACAGAACTTCAATGTCTGCCATCTCCTTCGCCCCCGAATACAAACAAACAGTGAGTGAAATAAACCACGCTATCGAAGTGAACACAACCAGTGACGTCATCAATCCATTTCGCTCAGTACCAGGGCCCGGACATGGTTTTGTGTAAAATTTTTTATTTGAACGGTTAAAAAAGATATCTTTCGCTTCTTTTTGGCCAAAGCAAATTATCTAATGATGATCAGCATATTCAAAACTACAGGTTAGAGCAAATATTTCAGATACGAAAATTTCGTTTTAGCAGCACTTTAATAAAGGGGGTTAGTTTCTAAAGAAACTGTGGTGCTACGTCGGCAGGAGTGACAAGGTAATTTTGGTTTTATCAACTGAGTTAGTAAAATAAATTGGCCACCGTAAAGAGTTTCAAAGCTGACGTTTCGAGCGTTAGCCCTTCGTCAGAGCTTTCTTTACTTAGTTCTATATAAAGAACTTATTCACAGGTTTCAATGTTACATGCACTAAAGGGGGATTCGAGATCGTATATTTTTTGGCCCCTCTTTTTTTATTAGTTTATGCCCGAAAGTCATGTATAATGTTGTGAAGTATTAGGTCAGTTCAGTATGAGTCAGTAGTTAGTGATCGAAAATCAAAGAGTCAGAATCAGATAGATTAACCTGAGTAAGTCAGACGACCAGAGGTCACGCCAGACCTTGATGTGAGTAGAGTTGTATATTAGAGAATCAATTAGACAAGAGATTACAGGAGACTACAATAGACAGGTCGAGTGTCCCTGGTGCCTATCGTAAAGTGTGTTACAGGCTGCAGTTAGTTTCCCCCATCCGGCGACCCAATATACTTGGCGAAGGACCTGCTAAAAATATGTCAGTAAGAACTCAACATGCTGATCAACACCACTTTCATCAATTGCTCTCCTGTTGATATTTACTTGTTTGTTTTTTTACGTTTTATTTCTTTTTTTTCTCTGTGCGCCTTTTAGTTAAACTTTATGCACTCTTACATTTCATTCACATATTTCGAACTCCCTTCTTGGCTTGGTCTTCCTTAGTTGAGGAAAATGTCTCTAGCTTTCCCCTGCAGTCGGTAGATACAATACTATTTACATTGGCCGAATGTCTTGCTTTTTTTGCAAACAAAATAGGTGTAAGACAAGCAAATGTCATTGAAGCGCCGGAGATGAAGTTTTGGAGGCATAGAAGACGAAGGAATATTTTTTCCTTAAGAAGGTTTCCTTTTTGGCTTCGAGTTATCATAGCTGGTTGGCTGTCGTTTTCTGCTGTATTCGGAATTTATCTGGCAAACTATGCATCTGTACAACACCAGCACTCCATAGTGGAAACGCCTAAGCAACATAAATCTCCCTCGGCCAGGAGAAACTTGATAATTGTAGCACACGGCCGATCGGGATCTTCAATCACCGGAGACATTTTTAATCATCACCCAGATGTGTTTTACATGTACGAACCGCTGCAAACTGTGGAAAGAACACAGAAAGTATTTAACTTGCATTATGACAGCCTTGTGCAGAAATTCTTAACTGATGTACTTCAATGTAAATTCACTGATCCAGTCATCTTGAAGGACATTGAAACTTACTACCGCAAACCTCTTCATCCTCGGATTAGTCACGCTATTGCCTCGCCGCCTCTTTGCCCTTACAATATATCCGACCCGAGATGGGATCCACGACTTTGTCCCAAAATGACAAGCGAAGCACTTAAAAATACATGCAAAAATGGATACATGCTCACTGTGATTAAGGTTCTTTTGGGACGTATGCCGGACAAAGGCGGAATGGAAAAGGCTCTAGCTGTTTGCGATTCCCCAGACATTGATTGTAAAATAGTGTTGTTGGTAAGAGATCCTCGCGCTGTGATACCCTCTTCACTGAGTGTTAGCTTTTACCACGAGGAAGGTGGAGTTGCTAAGCTCGGAACAAGAATGTTCAGCTACAAAGTATGCAAAGAGACAGAAGAAAGCCTTAATTTTGTCAAGAGACTTTCCACTTGGCAACGAAACAAAGTCAAAGTGCTGAGGTATGAAGACTTTGCGAGAAATCCTTTAGAAGAAATGAAGAGACTGTTCGACTTTGCCGGGCTATCGGTGTTAGATAGTGTTACAACATGGTTAAATGAAAGTACACATCCGGATGAAACCAGATCAGATATGAAAATACGAGGCAGTCCAGCTGCTTTCACTGTGGATGATGCACAAATCGCCATGAATCGATGGAGATGGAAAGTTCATCCTTATGAAATAAACATCATAGAATATTATTGCAGACATGTGATGCAGCTAATGGGGTACAAACCTGTTGACGGATCACACGAGCAACAAGCAGATATCTCCATCTCTCTTTTAAGCGATGATTACGAAGTGAAGGACTGGCAACGAGACAAGAGTGAGGTCAAATCTGAAAAGGGATGACCTTATACGCAAAGAGAAATTAAGTCTTCAATCGTTTTTCTTTCCTTTCTCGTCGTATCATCATGATCAGCGTAATGAGTAAATCACTCAATACACTCAAAGGGTCACTTTGACACAAAAAAACAAAAACTTCATTACATGAACATTTGAGGTGCTTTAATGTTACATGAGAAGACACACGGGGTTTGCACTGTAAGTATCTCGGAGAGCTCCATACAATTCCTTATGATAAAATTATAAGGAATTGTATGGAGCTTTTTCAGCACTAGTCGAGGCGCGGTGGGTGTTGTCACATATGATCCTTGCATATGAAGCTCTGTGGGATACTTACAGTGCAAGCCCTGTGTGTCTTCTCATGCTACATCATTGATTTACAGGTAAGTTAATGTACTTCGTCCGAGAGGCTGAAAACAGTCTATGCATACTCTAAAGAGTCAAATTGAGTACTAAGAAGATCCAGGAAATGACAGTCCTTCGTGACAGAGAGTTAATCTTACTTTCTTTCAAACACTTACACCCTCCAAACAAGAGAATATGAATTCAGTTCATATTCTCTTGCCTCTAAACCAATCGAAACTAAAAGCTCATCGAGGCTCGGTCATAGTGGACATAGTAGTGTTTTCCGCCCCTCGGGTAGTTTTCCCATGGGCTCTTTGTAATATTTAGTAGTGTTTTTCGCCCTTCAGGTAGTTTTCCCATGGGCTCTTTGTAATATCTAGTAGTGTTTTTTGCCCTTCAGGTAGTTTTCCCACGGGCTCTTTGTAGTATTTCTCTTTGTCTCGATTGGCTGCTATGATTAGTTTTGGTTTCACGACAGCCAACAGAAATGCGCGGACGCATTTGAGTCACTCAGTTTCAGACTGCTTTCGTTACTACACTTAAACGGCAGATCGTAGTTTAAAGGCGCATGAAAATTATGTTCTCGAGTTCGCGCATGCTTTATATAGTACTGGAAACTTACACGCAAGCGATTTTGTCTCCAATATGGCATCAGGGGAAGAGTGCAACTACTAACGGCTCGTTTTGACATCAGCCAATTTGTTGGTAAGCCCACAGTTTGGTATCTTTACGTAAACACCACAGACGAAATATCTGTGGCAAGCGACTAAGGAAAAACTCTCAGTTTCTGAGTGCTGCCCGAGACACAAGAATGCATCTGCTTAGCTCACTTAAATCTGATAACAATGGTGTGCGGAAATTCCCTTTCCAAGGAATGAATATCCTTTCTTGCTGGCCATGACATGAGAGGATCGTTTAAAAAAGCAATTTCGCAACAAACTCTTTTGGCTAACTAAAGACAGGCGAAATAGGTGCCGAACTAAGAAAGATCCCCAAAATCTTCTTACGATCAATTAGAAACGTACCGATTTCCTTGTAGGTGAGGTTTCCTTCCTTAACCCTTTAATTCCCACGAGTGACCAAGACAGAAGTTCTCCTTAAAACAACAATACAACATCAAGCAGACAAGTGATGAGAATCAAGAAAACTATCAGTTGGGGGGTTATTAGTTGAAGTGATCTAATACTAAAATCTCTGCACTGAAATCAGAAGAACTGTATTACAGGCAGTAAGAAGAATCACATTTTTTTGTAGATCTTGGGATCGAGTGAAAGGGTTATGATCCAATATAAGACTTATAAAGGCAATGGCGGTGACTGCTTTTTCGCCGCTCAAATTCAAAGGTGAATTGAAAAATGGCGGTAATAATGCCGCGATCAAGGGAATCGATAACCAAAACTCAAATTTCAACCGACGCAATGTTAACAGACAACTGGAGGAATATGAAAACCCACAGTCAGTTTATCTTGAATAATAAATAAGCTTCGCATTTAATAAAAAATTGTAACATTTCTTTTATATTCACGCAGTTCTTAGAGCAAGTAATACCCAATTGCTCCCATTTGAGAAATAAACGTCTGGAAATAACTTTGGGGAAACAACTTGTAAATAAAACAGAGTACACTTCAAGGATGTCAGTTTTTCCGCCTGGTAATCACAAGCGTGGCGGCCAAGAAAAATTATGATCTCGTGTGGAGGCTGAATATTCTTCTTCCAGAACTCTCCAGTAGCTAACTGCTTCTCCGTTTATCAACACCTTTTTATTTAGGTATGCCTCGCTCACTGGAAAGTTTGTTTTAAAAAACATTTCTTCGCAATACTTCCATGATACCTTGCGTGTCTCGACGCCTGTCGGCAAACTCACACTCATGCGCGCGCTGTCCTTGTTCGTCTGACGGGCCGGTTCAAGACGAACATGGCAGGTGAAGTAGGTAAGATGAACATTATTTTTCCGCAAGTTCCTTTTCCCGTGTTCAATATTGCGTTACCGTGACCTTACAAGAAGAGTTACTTTTGAACTTCTCCATCGCAAGACGAGGAAGTTCGGTTTTCCAGGATGGAGCGAAGATAGTCTTCGATGACACGCTGGACTGAAAAGGAAACATTTGATATTCATACCATGCATTACAACGACAAGAAAACAATTACAGTTCAGTTCCATTATGGGGATCAATAACAGCAGAAACCTCGTACAATGTCTCAAATAATTTCCTGACTAGTCTCAATCGAGTTCTTAACCGTTTAACCGATAAGAATACTTTCTCCCAACAGGCTCAACCCCCCCCCCCCCCCCTGGATCAAACATTAAGGTCGTCAGAAGAAAGGAACTGGTCGCGAACTAAAGAAGCTCTTGAATTACCATAGACGACGTAGAAAGAATATTACTTTTATCTTTTGTTTCAGTACTTTATTAACCGATATCTACCCTCATCCTTTCAGACTCCGTGTCAATCATCTTAATCCCTGTAGTCGCCTGTTTTTCTTTCTTTCCAACGGATTTGTATTGAGCTCTCTAGGCACAACACTTCCGTCAGTTAAGTCTTAAGAGTTAGACTGACAAAATATCACTTGGCGAAGACCTTTGGTGTTATCACTGACTCACCATTTTTGTTTCCTACTCCTAGAGCCAGGCTCAAAGCGGTGTGACCTTCATTGTTTGTAGCTGTTAAGTCTGCTCCATGTTCTAAACAGATTTAGTACAAATAAATAAAAGGAGTAAGTTTAACAGAAACTGTGGCCACCGTAGATAGTTTCCATAGCTGTCGTTTCGAGCATTAGCCCTTTGTCAGACTGAATACAGGAATTGTGCATTGTTTGTGATTTATATACAGAAAGAAGAAAGAAGTGATTTATTACCCACAATTTAATCAGAAGTCAACACCCATATAATTACTTTCTCATCAGTCCGTATAAACACAAGAAACATTCTGTCGACGGTAATCAGATACAGAATTCGTTGTAATACCAATCCAAAATGAATAGAGGGTACACTTCTGGAGAAACTGTGGTGCTGTGTTGGTGGGGGTATTACAAGTAAAGATAATCTAGTTTTATCTATTGAATTGATAATGTGGCCACCGTGGAGAATTTCTGAAGCTGACGTTTCCAGCGTTGGCCCTTCATCAGAGTAAATAATGCCAATCCCAACTTAGCTATCCTCGTTTTCCCATAAGAGAGACTTTTTAAGATCCTATGGGTTCCTGATGAATGTGAACCTGTTTCTTTTTTCTCCTAATAGTTGAAGAGTGTTGTGGTAAAGGTTTTCTTACCAAGTAGAAGTTTAACAACCTGTGGATACCCATTATACGCTGCATACATGAGAGGTGTACCCCCTTCCTGCAAACAAAATTTAGTCACTATGTGATTATACTGAACATTGTACAACATTAGTAATTTTCATATTTTTGTGCCTTTCTCAAGTCACTGCTCAATTTTCTTAAGAGCCCTCTTAGGCATTAATCAACAATACTGAATAAGTTAATACTGTTCATTGAGCCTTGACACCCAAATCATCAGTATGCATATTCTCCATAATGTTCTTTATACATTTCCTAAAGTGCTGACAAGGAGAATCTGTGCAATAATCAAGAGCTTGTTTAGTTGGTGATCATTTCCTTTATTCTCATGGCCTTAATGTTTGATTCAGGAGTGATACTGTAAGGAGAAATTACATGCTGGTCATTCTGAGGGTTCAAGGGCTTACCTTCCGAAGTAACCTTTTGAATAGGCATGCATCAAATACAACACATATCACATGTGAGTTGAAACTGAATACAAACCACATTTGCAACATCTGGATCAGCTCTAGATTCTAAAAGCTGCTCAACAACATCCAGTTGGCCCTGACAGGCAGCAAATGAGAGTGCCGTCTCTCCAGTTGGACTGCATGCTGTGGCATCTGCACCACTTTTAAGCAGCACAGATATGGTCGCTTTCTAAAACAGCAATATTATATGCCTAAGCAAGTCTGAACCACAGTTCGATTGAGTTTTTTGAAACCAAAACTGCTGTAGTCACAATAACCAATCAATGCAAGGGGAAATATTACTATGAGCTTGTGGAAAATCAAAATCAAAATTTTCAAAACAAACTGCCTAAAACTGGGGGAAATCATGGATGAACAGGACAAAGTAGGTAATAGTTTTTCATCTGACTGGATAAAGGGGGGTTAGTTCTTTCTTCATCATCAATTACTAAGAGACATATAGCAAAATCAAAGAAATCCTTCATAACTGTTGATGCTGAGTTGGAAATTTTTCATAATTGACTTAATGAAAGCTACATTATGCAAACCAGAGAATTGCAAAGATCAAAAGCATTTTTCCTCAATAGAGGGCAGTGCTAAAGCAATACCATAATGGACAAATAAGTGAGGCAAAATTGTAATAGCTACAGTGATATCAATCTTGTGGAAAAGAAGTGGGTTAACTAATCAGAAATATAAAGTGCTCTTAAATGACAACAATGAGGCTTAATTATGCCACAATGGTGTGAAGTGACCTTGAGTGGATGAAAAGGTATAGAGGGCTTCTTAAATATGGACTGGTCCTTGTGATTAAAATGAAATATAAAACTGGGCAAAGTGTGAACATGGAGTTGTACTCAATAGCGAAATGGCACAATATTGAAAGTAAAGTGGAACAAATCATCTAAGTGGGTTAGCCTTCTATGATACAATTACCTGTCTGTGGGCTGCTGCCCAAGCCAGAGGTGTTAGGCCTGTTTTATCTACAGCATTTACATCTGTTCCTAAAGTAAAGAACACAAACCAGCAGGAACCATAATTATGGTGAATATCCAACAGGTTATAGAGGAAAGGCCTTTTGAGAAACCTTGAGATGGACTTGGGAGATGAGAGCGAGGGTTGGGGGTAGGATGCAAAATGACAGAATCTGTTTAATGGGAAAGAAGAAAAACACTCTGCTGCTTGATGCTAAAGAAACCAGATTCTTAGAATGTGCTAACAGATAATAAACCGACTTCAAATCTTACACAAACCTTTGTCAATCTCTTCTTTTATTTTTGCAATTTCACCCTGAGCTGCCAAGAAATGCAGAGAGGGGTCTGGAAACATCAAAACTACAAAGTCAAACCATTGTTACAATGTTCCATGTACTTTAACCTTGCTAGTATTCTTTTGATACCAGCAGAAGACCTGGTACTATGAAAACATGTTGAAAGTTTCTGTCTGCTTCTGGTTCAACCATTTATACCACAGGCTACTAAATAAACCAATTTTGTCTAAGCCTTGCCCATTTTGTATACACTGTGTCAAAGTAGATTGCTGAGAGATTAATAAATTTGTAAAAAAATTCTTGGAGTTTAAAGATGTCGATGTTCCTGTATAAGGTCAGCATGCTGTATTACCACATCTGGCTTTTGTACATTGTTTGACTTTTAGTATTTTTCAACTTGAAACAAGATTGAGTCTAAACCAGTATAATTAAGAGATTTCAAATAAAATCCCATAGGATGTCTATTTAAAACAATTTTTTTGGTTCTGGAAAAAGTGCTAATTCAGGATCTGCATTGGCCTATCAGTGGAGTCCTATAAATATCGCAGGACCTAGCTAGGAGGGCGTACTCATATTATCCTTTGTGAAATTATTAAAGCACAAATCCAAAGAATTTACATGGCATGAATCACCCACTTCCCATCTGACAAATTGTTTTTTAGCATAACAAGCTATGATAGTACAGTGGGTACTCTCAGTCTAACAACATCTCCCCTCCCCTCCCCTTTGAAAAATTCCTGTTTGGAGTAGCTTTCCAGTAAAGCCAGTGGGAGTTTGGCCAGTGATACAAAACATGGTGGGTTTGAAAAGCATATTCTGCAATACAATGTTATAAATTCTTGGATTATACAAAAATTTTAAACTGTGAAATCTGGATAGCTCTAGCTTACACTGTGCTGCTGCATCACCAGTGCTAAGAGATTCTTGAATGTCATGATCCAACATCTGCAAAAACAGATGCATTTGGATAGCCTTAGGCAAGAAACAGATAAAATCACAGGAGCCTCTTTGGGTAAAGTTATAAAGCCAAAAGCTCAGTGGCATCTAATGTTTATACTGTTAAGAAAAACTTCTCTTCCTTGTAAATCCCATTGATGACTTACTCAGTTATACAATCAGAGGTAGAAAAAGGGTGGATTAGACTCGAAATATGTATGCTATCTAAAAATATAATTTAGGTAGAGATACTGGAGGAATTTACAAAGAAATCCTTTAACTTTGTAATGCTGTGAAAGTGAATAAATGACCCAAGACTCAAGTGATAAAGATCTTAATAATTTCGCGTGGCACAACTGTTACAATCTTGACAGAAAAAAAAAATTAACATCCCATCCGCCCCTATCTCCCCCGTTAGCATGATGAGGAAAAGGGCATGTTTGAGGCCTTGATGCAGTTTCATCTCTGTTCATGGGAGAGGAGGGATGAGTGAGAAGCAATAGCTTTTTCTCATTCTGCCAAAAAATGTAACTCGTACTGTTGTCAAAATTGAGAATGACATACCTTTATCCCAGTTGTCAACTCCTTTGTCGAGGAAGACCTTGAGCTTCGCCTGGCTGAGCTAGTTGGGCCAGACTGGGAAACATTGGGGTCTGAAAAAGAACAGTTAAGTATTCTTCAGGAGCAAATCATAAGCGAAAGTAAGCCAAAAAGAATTTCTCCTCAAGAGGTCCGTATCGAGAGTTAGCTGGGATCTCAAACACCCAAGAGATTGCTTTCTTCGTGACTGCAATCACAGTCACACATGACCGAGCTTCACCAAAATATGTTACATTTCTGGGCCAAAAACGCGAGTAATCAAGAGAGCGCACTGTGACTTTTGTAATGACAAAGGTACCATTTGTCGCACGGTCACCACGTGGTTTAAATTTCCCTCTCCCGATCCCTCACCTGTTCCTAACACTGCAGCCACCTCTTGGTCTGGTTCAAGGTGACAACTCACTTTATCTTGCATGTCTCCCTGTAGCTCTTGGTTACCTAGCATATTTCCCGACTTTACGAAATACAGATAAATACAATAACATTAAAAGTCACACAGAGTATTTGTCAAAACAAAGTAAATCGGCTGTCCTCGTTCCAGTTCTAAGTTCTGCGTTTGGGTTTGGCCGAGTAGACACTGGGAGTGCTAGTTAAATAAGCCAAAAAACCAAACGATTTTGTGCGACAGAATCAAGCATCGCAAGTACAAAAAACATTGTTGTTTTTTGGTTGCAAAACATAACGAAATAGATGAAATGGTCGATTGAATTATGTTACACCCTTCAAGCGTTATAGGATTATGACAAGGTTTTGCTAGGAAAAGCCCGGCGGCATGTTCAAGTTTAGTTTGGTTTAGTTTATTGAGATTTGCCACTGAAAAATACAATTTACAAGTAAATACATGAACAGAGACACGCAATAAATAAACAAAAATATAATGGCAGGAGAAAAATACAGAGCGAGCCCCATTTGACATTTGTCCCCTTACAAAATACAAGGAATAAAAAAAATATAGGTTACATATGCACTTATGTACTTTGTCTGTAGAATAAAATAATTTGCCAACCGACTGCGCCACTTAGTTAAAGCGTGAGCTTTTCGGTATAAAACCGCTTAACTAAGGCTTTAAAATTATGTAAAGAGCTCGCTTGCTTAATGTTGCTCGGTAAATCGTTCCATAATTTAACTGTGCGAGGAAAGAAAGAGTTTGTAAAATACCGCTGAGTATGAGTAAATAAAGGGCGGATGTTTGCAGGATGATGACGTCGGGTTGCGTATGTATGATTAGCAGGAAGCAGAAGATGGTCAAAGCTAACGTTGGTAAGACGAACCTGACCTAATTTTATATAAAATGGCAAGATCATGGACTTCTCTTCTGAATTCAAGCGGCAGTAAGCTAAGATTTTTCAGTCTCGCAGTGTAGCTGGCTTTCCTATCTGGGTAGTTTAGTACAAATTTAGTAGCCCGTCGTTGTATATTTTCGATTAGTCTACGATGCTTTGCTGTGTAAGGAGACCATACAGAGGATACGTACTCGACGATTGGGTGAACTAACGCAGTGTACATCATTTTCTTAGTTGATACGTTAATAATGTCTCTACCGCATACACGCTTTACAAGACCAAGAACTTTGTTACAGTTGGCACATATCTCTTCGATGTGCGTCGTCCATGATAGTGGAGTAGTGACAGTCACGCCTAATTCCTTGGTGTCAGGAGGCGAGTCCAAGGTCTGGCCGTCTAAATGGTATGTATGCTTCTCTCTTTGGCACGAGGTTCTCTTCGACATGTGTAGGACTTTACATTTGTTTGTGCTGAAAGACGTCACACCAAGTTTTGGAGTTGTCCAAGTCAGCTTGCAGCAGGGAGGCACATCTATTGGAAACAATAGGGCGATATAGCTTGCTATCGGCCGCAAAGAGGCCAAGTTTACTTCCGTGGGTAATGGAGCACGACATGTCATTAATGAAGACCAGAAATAAAAGCGAACCCAGGATGGAGCCCCGGGGTACTCCTGATGTGACCGGGAGCCAGTCTGAGGATATGCTGTCAACAACAACTCGTTGGTATCTATCAGAAAGATAGCTTGAGAACCACAACAAAACTGGACCGGATATACCAAGGAGCTGAAGCTTTGAGAGGAGTAGCCTGTGTGGAACCTTATCAAATGCCTTTGACAGGTCAAGATGGATTACGTCCACTTCTTGGCCATTGGCTAGTTTGTCTAAAATATCGTGATACACCTCAACTAGTTGCGTTTCTGTGGATTTTCCTGGCTGGAAGCTATGCTGGAGTTGGTGAAGAAAAGACGATAAATGACGGTAGCAGTGATTAAACACGCATCGTTCCATAACTTTGGAGACAATGCATAAAAGAGAAATTGGCCAGTAGTTCTCCGCTAGGGTAGGATCGCCCTTTTTAAAGACGGGTGCAATGTCCACGCGCTTCCAATTTGCTGGAAAAGAGCCCGTAGACAGCGACATGTTAAAGAGCCTGCATAATGAAGGGGCAATTTCAACAGCAGTATGTTTAAAGAGTGAACCGGGGATGTCATCTGGTCCACCGGCCTTACTTGGATCAATATTCGACAAAGCCTCCATCACTTCAGTAACTGTACGCATAACAGAGTCCAATTTCGTGCAGTCATTGACGCCATAGGGTGACTCGTGACTGATGTGTGGAGATTTGGGACCTGGACTAAATACAGAATAGAAGAACTTGTTAAGCAAGTTCGCTTTGTCGCGGCTATCCGTTAAGAAGCTTCGACCATCGCGGAGAAAACTGAGGGACAGCTTATCCAATGTACGCGATTTGACATACTACCAGAACCTCTTAGGGTTTTCGAAGATGCTACGGTTTTTAGTTTTTCTGCAAGATCTTTCTTCAAATAATAAAGAGCACCAATTATGCCCTCTAGGTGATCAATCTTACGCAATCTTTGGAACATTTCAGATTGTAATATTTTGACGAAAGCGTAAGCTTATGTATTACGATATGTACATCAGCTTTGCTTATAAATACTAAGTCCAGGCTAAACATTCGCTCTGACGAAGGGCTAACGCTCGAAACGTCAACTCTTGTAATCATTACGGTGGCTAATTTACCATTTCAACTTTGTTGATATATCCAAATTATAAACATGAAATAGCTCGAATCTCTGTTAGAACCAGTATGTACAATTGGGATTTAAGAGACTTTTCCTCCAAATAATGAGAGCATTCAACCTTCTACTAGCTTAGTTTCCTCGCTGGGGAAAAGGGGCAACGGGATAATTTCAAGTGAGAGGTGTGGGATGTATTCTAGATAAGCTACCCTTCGGGTGCTATCATCATCTAGGATACTCCCCCCACTCCCTTATCCTCTAGAGTAGTCCCCCCAACCCCTTATCCTCTAGAGTAGTCCCCCAACCCCCACCCCCTTATCCTCTAGAGTAGTCCCCCAACCCCCACCCCCTTATCCTCTAGAGTAGTCCTCCCAACCCCCCAGCCCCTTATCCTCTAGAGTAGTCCCCCCAACTCCCCAACCCCTTATCCTCTAGAGTGGTCCCCCAACCCCCCACCCCCTTATCCTCTCACGTTTGTACATTCAAAAGTGTACATGCGCTTTATTTGCTTTCAAATAAACAAGTGCCACGGATTTTGACAGATCGTTATAAAAAAATGTTTCAAAGTTTGCATGGAAACCTTAACGTGTAAAATAAATTCGCCATTACGCAAATAAGATGTTTCAGTGAAGCTTACTTCTGTTTTCTCTGTTGAATTGCTCAATTTATGGAGGATATTGCCGTAATTACAGCCCTGAATCAATCAGGTTCTTTTCACAGGCATTTCATAGTTTTAAGAAATGAATAAAAATGTTATTCACCATCCTAGGTCGGTCTGTTTTTGGAAAAACTGTAGCCTGTCTTGGATGCCACCCTCAGCCTACGGCCTCAGGTGGTAGACCCCAGGCACAGTTTTACCCAATACAGACCTCCCAGCTGGTGAATAACATATATATATTTCTCATAATGCTCATACTGGTATGCTAGTGTAGGACCCCATATGTAAACGTCCGGCTCACGCCTCTGGCACCGAACCTCGACTGCATCAGCGAGTCGGTCGATTTATCTTGTTCTCATGGAGCCTGGTGACCTCGGATTTCCTCAAACCAATATCTGGAAGGCCATTTTCTAACTCGGTAGCGATGTGAACTGTTTTGTCTGCCGATTCCTCTGTAAACTTTTGAGGTCGGTGAACATCAAATGTGCGTTGGTTAGAAGCCTTAGACGACTTTGCAGAAGACGATGACTGTTTGTTCAGTGAAATATCGACTCCCCCGGACTCGCTGCTAAGAGTAGTTTCGTCCTTTGTTACGTGCATTTTCAGTTTTCCCGCGTTCCCGAGGACTTGGAATCCTCCGTATTTCACATCTGACTTTTTACTCCCTGACACGCTTTGTAAAGACTGTTTTTCATGTTTCCGTTTTAAATTATTTGTTTTTATAAAATATGGACCTCTTTTCAGCGTAATCCTCCCTTGCTTGTTGGCTACGGTGTTTAAATGAACCATTGGTTTCTTCGAATTATTTACATGGTGTTTCTTCTTTACTTGCGAACTTACAGGCATCTTTCTCCTGGAAATCTTAGATTTGCGAAAGCTTATTGAGTTCCAACCAGCCTGAGTCACATGTACTACGGGTTTGTCCGATTTAAGGACGGGATATTCCGCTGTACCAGGCTTGACTACAACTTGTACTGAGTCGGCTTGTGCTGTTACCTTCGCTTGGTCTTTAGTTGCTAAAATTTTCAAATCCCCTGATTTGTCTTCTACTTGAAAATGTGCCTTTTGTCCGGCGCTTTCCTGAGCCCGCACATGGCACAACCAAAGAAGCATGAACAAAATACTTCTCATCACGTAAAATAACGGCGATTTACTGATATATTTTTGACTACATGCCATAAAAGCACTACCATGTCTGCAGACTTAGCTGAATTTAAAAAATGCCCCTAACCGGTAGCTACCGACTGTTTTAAACCGTCTTGATTGTCACTTTGAATAATTAATCAGGGCGAGCACCTTTCACACCCTCCAAAATCCTTTGGAAAATCGAAATAAATGTTACGGGCCTCATTTCAATTCCTATTTGTAGTCAGTGCCTTTTTATTGAAACGGACCGTTTGAGTAAATTCCCGGCTGCAACTTTAAAGTACGATAGCTCAATTTTCACCCTCACTAACTGCCACCAGGCATATTTATCGGGTGGTCTGATTTAGTCACTAGCGTTAAGAATGAATTAAAAAACACGCAGATCTTAGGAACATTACAGGCCGGACGTTGATAAAACCTATGAATTTTGCTAAGATCGTTTAATTTTCTGTTTTTATTTCTCAGCGCTAATTAATGTTTTCGTAAACTTCAGTTCATTTCAAGTGTTTATTTATCTAATATAAGCTACAACACCATAACTTGAACATGCAACAGTGCTCTGCGTATAAACTACGTAATTTACTTGATTCATTTGCTTCAGACCATTCTGAGGGATTGAGGGAATTCTGTATTGAGTCATGACAAAAACAAAGAATTGCCTTTTTGAGTTTTTAAATCTTTTTCATAAGACTAGCAACGTCTCCCAAGGTTTTAGCTCATTCGGTTAGACCATGTTTTCTTCTTAGCTCTCTTTCAATATTAATTCAACAGGTTGTTTTGTCGATACTATTTGCTAATCTGTTCCTTTGTTTGTCTTCTTCACCTGTTTACGGGCGTTATAGTAAATCATAAGAAAAAAAATTTATCATGGCAGTTTCTGGATTAACAAAATTACTTAAAATCTATTTGTTCGCTTTTTTTATTTCCATCGTCTTACTGATATCACAGACCAAGTCATCACCAGTTCCGCAGGAGTTCCAGAAGCCTCATTTCCAGGTATTTATTCTTCAATGCTTGAGAAATTTAGGACTTCAGAGCGCGAGAGCAGGAGCGATCGATTTTGCATTTGCTCGTTGACACATTTCCTTAAATTTTGACTTGGTGGCTGATCAGTTTCTGGACGCTGTACCGTCATCAAGAGAAGATTTGTTCTCTTTGGTGTATTTCATATAGTCTCTCCATTCCTTTGAACATATAGAATCACGTTCCTGTTTATTCATGCAAGAGTCGCCAATTTTGATCTTATGTTTCCTGTCGTCCTCAGGTGTGACAGTTTAAGAACAAATGGGAAATGGTGTCTGGTAAACGAAAATACCACTGAGCCCTTGTTGGTAACTACTAAACACCTCGCGCGAGCGAGGGAAAAACTGAAATTTCTTTCTGTGATGATGCGAACCCGAACTAGCTCCAACACTTTTGCGATTTTCAGTCAGGTTCTCTAATAGAATTCTATAATGAGCTATTGGCTCCACAGCCAGCTGCTGTTCGTGAAATCTGCCGACGCTCCTCCTGGCAAGAGAAGGAACGTTGGCCGAACTCTCTAAGAAAGTAACTGGGAATGAAATCGGATTAAATCACACTAAGAAGTGGTCAGGGTTATTACTGAGGCCTATGCATTCTATTCTTGACAGGTAGAACATAAGGCCGGTGTTTTATCCATCACGGCAACAAAAGATAAAGCGGACGTTGACGTCAAATCTGACACCATACGTTTGCTAGTCAAACCTGGAGACAGACAAGTTCCGGTTGGTGATGCACCGGAAGTCAAGACAGTCCACATAGAAGGAAGTTACCCACAAATTTATCCCGTATAGCAGTGAAGGGAAATCCAGCGATACATTGAACCTCTTTAGCAACGTGATCTCAGACAATTTTATACTAAAAAAATGAATACCTAAAATTAAGAAAAATGTCACAACCTTACTGGAAATGGATACGCATGAAAACCAGAAAACAAGGTTATCAGGTCGTGTTTAAATTGTAAGCTTACGGGAATGACGCCTATACCGCATGGATATAAGTAGTCGTGCGCTTACGGTTAGCAGATGTCAAGTGTACCCGAATAGAAATGAATGGTTCTTGCCATGCGGTGCAAATAGATGGCGAACAATTACGGTCACACCCTATGAATAGGGCATGCAACCTCAGCTCTCTCCAATATTTTTAAAGACTTTTCTGCTTTATCGTCGTCATCGTCAAGGCAGAAATCACGGGAGCGTGAAGACTGTCAGGCGTTATTAAGAGAAGAGAACCCATGGGACCAGAACTAGATCCGGACAGGTCTAAGGACAGATATCCTGTCCATGAACGAGCACGACAGTCCATTCCGCTGAGTCCGACATGCATGCGGATGGCGGCATGAGTTGTAGTCTCATGGGCAAACAAATAAACAGCGACTGAATGAACGTAGAGGTTGTTGTCACTAGGCTCAGTGCATTTGAATGGTGCTGGCTTAGAGCTGGTTTAGACAAACTTATTCAGCACCTATTAATCTACGAAGCTCCTCTTTCTTAAAGTACTCCGCATGTAAAGAGGCACAACATTCAAGACGGCCATTAAAAAAATTTCATTCAGTTGCAACATTTTTATTTAAGACTGCCGTCAGTTAGTTTAATTTGAGGGCACATTTTCACTAAAACACTCCTTAAGAAAACTCTTCACGGGTTTGCTGCATGGAAACATTGTTGACAAGACCAGGATCCATGATTCTCGCATCTCCACATGGTAATGTCAGTCTGAAACAGAATTAAATAAAAGCTTTTCATAATAGTAATTTGTTAAGTGTAAAATGTAGTTTCTAGTCCAGTTGCTTATGACGCCTAATCGGTATCTGAGAGGCATAGGTCTGTGTACAAAGTCCTTACTAAGCCTGCGCTGGACTGTTGTGCGGGAGGTCGAGGGTTTGAGCCCCGGCCGGACCAACACTCAAGGTCTTAAAATAATTGAGAAGAATTTGCTACCTTTCTATAACATCAAGAAATGGTTAGATATTCTAGTCTTCTCGGATAGGAACGAATAAATGGAGGTCTCGTCTCCTACAGGGTTGGGGTAGGAGACGTCAATTTCCCACACACGAGATTACTGTGTGATGGATGTCCTCCCCTGGGGTGGGATGGGTGGGGACAAAGGGGTTAGGTGTCAATCGGGACGAAAGTTCTGTTGCTTTCTCCTGCCATTCCCGTGGCGAATGAATTAAATTCTAAAAATTCTGAATTCTAAATTCTGTGCCTTAAGCAATTTTTTTCATTGCAATTTATCTGTGGGGTTAAATTCTTCGCAAGCGACTGCTCCCGCATCTATCACTTTTTGTTATTTCATTACGCTTATAGGTAAATAACAAAACATTTTTTGAGTTTGCCTGTGTTAGGTGCGCTTAGATAAAGGTTTGCAAATGTCTCAGTACATTTTCAGACGAAACCGACTCAGGGCCGGGCGTGATTATGAATTTTTCGGTGTTCGATTTTATGTTAACAGAAGTTAAGAAGTTTGTTACAGTACTGAAATAGATGGCCCTTGTTCATAGATTGAACACTGAAATGTTCATTAATAAAGAATAATATGTGGACACGCGTAGATATGGAATTTCTTTTCTAGTGTTCAACTCGATATCTCACCACTAAGTGCAGCGAACGAGTGAGATCGAGTTGAACGCGAAAAGAGAAATTTCATTTCTACAAGCTGATTGGCGATATCAAACACAAGTAAAAAATATCGTGATTTTACACGTGCGCAGTTACGGACTTTCTCATGGCTGGAAATCCATATAAAACACCGCACTTCATTGATGAAAAAACCGTGAACTCACTGGCTGAGAAACGTAATGGCTGTAAACGTATCGTCCTTCTCTAACCGGTAGAGTGGTGGCAACAAAGGAGTTCAGTTCAGTTAAAGGTGATACTCTCTGTTGAACGCTTCTGAGCTGATGATTAACAGACATGCCTTGCGGAGTCATAGGGGGTTGATCCATTTTGGCACGAAGTTCCCCTTCAAGCTTTGAACCCGTAGCTGTGTCAACTGCTGATGGGGTGGGAGCTGAGTTGCTCAATGCAAGGAGAGCGTAAGCTGCATCAATTTCTTCTTGAGTGTATTTCTTTACGGGAACAATGGTTAATCATATAATCACGAATAGCAAAAACGTAAAGTCTAATACAAGGGCGTTGCATAGGGAGAAGGTCTTTGGACATTCTACATTTGACTATCCTCTTAGTCAAGAAAACCGCAACTTCCCAAAATAATTTTTGATACTTTGCGCAAGAATCAATTCAGGCTTTGTTAAAGGGCAAGTAATTGAAAGGATGCACTTCATTGGATATAATGGGGAGCGTATTATTATAGAAACAAGATGATCGTTGCATGAAGCATGAGTTTGCAATAAATTTTGCCAGTCCTTACTTATTTTAGAGTCCATTCATGTACAGCATGCGATTGAAGAGCTTATATAAATGTCTGCCCCCGTGGCTCATTTTGCGTGCTTAAGGCCGCCATTGCGATTGGCGAGCAAAGTTATTTGCTTTTATTATTAGTCACGAAAATCTAAGAACTTTGCATTGTTTCTCGTTAACTTATAAAAGGTATAGCAATTGAATCACCCGACTGTTCCATGTTGTAAGGTACTTAAGATCGTTAAAGATCGTACACTATCCGCTTTCTACATCATTTCACGAAAACAGTGTTAATTACTTGTCAAATACCTACATTCTGATTCTTTTGTTGCAATCGATTGCTTGAGCTACAGGCCTTCTCTGAGACAGATTCCATTATAATCCTGAAAATCGACCAGGGAAGTGATTTCTGACAAAAGAAAGGTAAAGTTTGTTTGTTTTATAGATGCAATCACTGTTGTTGTTGTCGCTTTTTTTTTTTTCCCACGGAAAAATGTTTTGGAAAATTCACTGTTATGTGATAACTGATTGGTTAGTTCTTCTTTAAGGGACAGTTGATTGATTATATGATAATATCGCACCGAGATAAAGTAGAGTTTGTGACTTCCGTTACGTTCAAATAGGTTTGAGTAACAACCTGGATTTGTGATACTGTGATTGTAAAAAAAACGGTTTATCAAATGGCCTTTAAAATTTACCTTAAGAAGTTTCCTCTTGAAAAATATACGCTATCGACAGGTTGAAAGTTCAACTTGAGTCCATGGAAACAGATGACTTCATAATAGTGTCAATTTACGTGGCGCGCGCTCATCAGAAATGAGAACTACTCTCTTTCATTTTATTAATTTCAATTTTTTTAATACTATTTTTCATTTATTTAAATTTTATTATATTTTTTTTTACTTTCATTGGGGGGGGGGGGGGGAGGGGTAATTATACTGAGTAAAGACTTCCTGTTAGCCGAATCAAACTTAGGGAATTAAAGACAGTGAAGTAAGAAATAGTTGATTGCAGTGGACGAACTACTGATACACGCTACTATCGTGAACATTTTTGGAGTTTTTCGAGAAGACCGTGATAGGCGTTGCAGGGAGGGTGTGATCTTCGAAAGGGGTATCGAATGGTCCCATTCTATTTACAAGTGCTCGCAAAATTTCGCCTTTGCTCGAATTGCTCACCCTCACCCCACACGGGTGCTCGCTTGCTCGTGCTCGCAAGATTTTTGCAACTGCTCGCATTGTATGTGTATGTTTGTATGTAAATCTTTATTTAAACACGGAAAATCATCAGTTACATAATAAAAACTAAGATTAATTAACTGCTTTACATGATTGCCGCGTGGGAATCCTATATATCGACTACGTTAAGATTTCGCCTAAAATGGTTAATGGATGAAGCATTTTTTAAGTTTTTGGGCAATTTATTCCATAATATGGCCCCGCTGTAAGAGAAGCTTCGTTTCAAATAATTGGTGTTTGGTTTGGACAAGGCCAGCCTTCCCTCAGAGTTTCTTATGTCGTACACAGAGTGACGCTGAGAGAAAAGACTTTGTAGATATTCGGGAGCAAAGTTGTTCATAATTACATAATTACATAATATACATAATTACATAATTACATAATTACATAATTACATAATAACATAATAACATAATTACATAATTACATAATAACATAATAACATAATAACATAATAACATAATTACATAACTACATAATTAGATAATATACATAATTACATAATATACATCATTAGAGTTTTTTGTCTCTCTCGTCGAAGAGATAGCCTCTCCCAATCGAGGGTGGAGAAAAGGTGGTTTAAGCTCGTATCAAAGGGTAATTTAGTAATAATTCTGGCTGCCCGATTCTGTAATTTTTGGAGCTTATCGCTTAAGTAGCCACTTAAACAGTCCCAGACGGGGCTGCAGTAATCAAAATGAGGCATAATCAAAGCGTTATAAATTCTCGTTAACATGTGCTCGATTGCTCGAAATTTCGTTAATCCTGCTTTGTAGTTATTTTTTATTCAGATATAAACGATAAATCAGTTATGATATGATTAAAACAAAAAGATTGAAATATCCCTACCTCCGGCTTCAGTCTTTCTTCAACAGTTCAGTCTGTAATTGTTTTGGAGGCGCTGTCTGTACTATCGGAAAAACGCACGAAGCTTCATGACAAACATTTCGCTTATTGATTTATACTTTATCATATGTCATTGTCGCAGGCTTTCTGCTTGAGAGGGGTACAGTTTCGCAGTTCATATATGTGATCGTTCACCTATTCACTTGTTTCTTAGGTTATTAACAAGTACCCAAAAGATTTCATTTCTGTTAATACTGGTTTTGCTTTTCACTCAGTAGATTTGCTTTGATTGCTCGAAGCTAGCCTTACAATTGTTGATTCCTTGACCAGTTTCCCGGGTATTTTAACCACTGACTTAAACCTTCTTTCGCTTGAACAAGAAAACGAGACTGTAACACGATCTATTTACCAGGAAATTCTGATAGGAAGCTCGACATAACGGTAGGTGACATAATCTCCTATCATAGGAGACAAAATACTTGCAACCTTTGTTGATCTAAATTCCCAGTTATTTGAGCAAATTATCAGGGTTTGTAGACATGATGGATTTTCCAGTGTGCAATGGGAAATAAAATGGACGGAGCCATGATATTTTGAAACAGTGTACCCCGATCGCATTTTGTAGCGGTTTTTTCTTCCTTGGAAACTTCTTGGCCTTTAGTAATAATAACTATTAAAATCTGATGCCAAACGGTGGCATATCAGTAAAACCCGATTAATTAAACAAAACAACATTGACAACAACCCTCGGTCGTTTGGGCTTTACCGGAAATTCTTTAATGAAATGTTGCTTTAATCATTTTGATCAGAGTTACTAACTCTGTTTTGATTAAAAATTAAAGGCCTAGCCAAATGAGGAGACATGTCTAGAAACTTAATGTCTCCATGTCGCGCGGAAACACGAAATGTAAGAATTCTTCTCGAAAGGCACTCGCGAAGGTAGAAAGTAATCTAGAGAAATACTACTATTACCAGTACTATTTGACCCTCAGAGCTACTACAACAGCTTGTCAGATCTGTACGGCTGCAGCTGGTTAGATTCTAAAAGCCTCCAAATAAATAAAGCTTGATTGTGTTGAATCTTTTTCAGTCGATCAGCGGGAAACCAGTTTGCCGATCATCGACACCGAAGCCCAAAATGCTTGTTAAACCGAATGTCACGTTATCTACATTTCATAAGAACTATATAGCCAAAAACTTTCCATACATTTTAGCGTCGGGTTAGAAAGAGATGGAAAACTTTAGATTGCGGGCTTTGGATCTGGTACATCTCCTTTAGAGCTCTTGAAGTTCTTGAGCGTCCACCCTGACTGACTCATGTGAAACAAGTGGGGCCCAGTTGGCTGTAAGATGCTGGGACTGGTTGAACCACCCTAGCTTTGCACCTATTGTTCAGTTTTGGAAGTGTCAGCCAGATTATTAGCTATTACCTGGCGCAAAACAACGTATCCTATTAATAAAAGAGAGATTCCGGCTTGCGGAAAATTTACGAAGTACTCTAAGTGTTCGCTGCTCGTCATCTGTATTTTTCTAAAGTGCTCACTGCTCGCCATCTGTATTTTCTAAAGTGCTCGCTGATTGCAAGAAAAATTTGACAACTGCTCGTTCTCGCAAAAATAAATACACTGCTCACATGCTCGCAAATGCTCGCCAAGACCATTTGATACCCCTTTCGAAAAAAAGAAAGAAAAGAAGAACGAGCGCGGAATATAGAGTCAGCGGTAATTTCTTGTAGGGAACGAGCTATTCATGTAATTAGAATTGTAATATACTCACCATGAGTATTTTTAAGATGGCGGCGTCTCGACGGAGGAATATTAAGTATAGTAATTCTTGACCAAGAGCTGTGAAGTTGTCTCCGTAGTAGTCAAAACGATGACTAAGCTATGGTTTTTATTCACGTTTGTTCTTTTCCCAAAATACCTTCTGCAATCGGTGTTTGGAGGTAAGCCAAGACACCGGAGTTTGTATTCTATAAAGCCTGTGAGTCTGTATGTGTTTATATACTTCTGTATGTCTAGCAGCCGGACAGGTTTTTTAAATTATTCCTTGTCTGGCATTCACAAATCTTTACAGAATTTCTCCTAATAATTAATTGGAAATCCTTAATAGAATCAGATGCTTGTTCAGAAATATCAAGCGATTACAAAACTTACTTTGGTTTTCAATGGACGAATTTTTTTGGCCAGTGCATGCCGTAGAGTTGCTAGGTTTTCAGACTACCAGACGTAGAGTATTTTAACCAAATTATTTATGAAAGATGTATTCCAAATACATCCTTCATTGATTCTGATGCTCGCACGTAAAGATACATGATAAATGATAAATTGTTGTATCACATGTGCAGGAAACATAATACTTAATCTTGCTGTTGGTATTGAGAAAGTAACACTTGTTTTTTCGGTATGTGCAGACGATATTTTTCCTAGGAACCCAATACTCTCCATTAATTTGTTTTCCCATTTGATGTTGCACACTCTGTCTTTTGCTTGCCAGTGATGTTATTCATCAGGTAATTTCTGTATTTCTAATAACTGGCTGAACTTAAAAGACTTTTTATTTTGCTTTCCAACTCTATAGGGAAGGTAAATATTAACTTGACAAACTTCCAGGAAGGTATAATTGTTGTACCTGAGAATGTTCAAGAAGGATCATTACAAGTACAATTGACAGGAGATTTTGTTTCTATACCTGTAAGTTTGCTATGAGCAACAATTTTGCATTTTATGGAGGGATGTGATCAAAATTTCCAGATAATTCTACTTTTTGCTTTCATCGATTTAGGAACTGGGTGGAAGACATTATTATTGTGTTGTTCGTTGTGACATGTTATTGCTTGATAACAAGCAAAACCAGTGCAGGTGCATGTCAAGTATATCCAAGAGGAACTGGCTGGTGTACAAAAAAGTTTAGGCTCTCTCTCTCTCTCTCTCTCTCTCTCTCTCTCTCTCTCTCTCTCTCTCCCCACTCTTCCCCATTTCCTCCCTCTTCTCCCTCTCATCCCTTTTTCCCCTCTCTCCCTTCTTCCCCCACTTTCCCTTCTCCCCCTCTCCTCCCTCTCCCCCCTTTTCCCCTCTATTTCTTTCTCCCTCTTTACCCTTAACCCCTCTCTCCCTTTCTCCCTCTCACCCTCTCCCCCTCTCCCCCTTTCCCTGTTTTCCCCTTTCCTCCTCTCTTTCCCTTTTCCCCTCTCCCTCTCTCCCTCTCTCTTTCCCTTTTCCCCCTCCCTCTCTCCCCTCCCCCTTTTCCCTTTTCTCCCTCTCCCCCCTTCACCCCTCTCTGCCCACTAGAATTAATAACCATGCCTGTGTCACATGTGGGTGGAGTTCTTCCTAGTTTTCTGCTTTCTTTGAAGGAGTATTTGAATCCCCCAATTATCTTTAGTTATTTTCTTTGCAAAGATCATCTCACCTGATTGAAACATTGCATCAATGCTACTTGTGTCCCTGATTAGTTCACATAAGTGATCTGGCTGGTAATAGGATAAGACACTGGTAAAGTTCGTCACTTTTATTAAAGAGTTATGCTGATATCAAAATTTGTATTAAGGTTACAGTCATTTGCAGCACTTTGGAAACTGGTCCTGGCTTGACAAGTGTAGAATTTATTAATTCCTCTGCACCTGTTGGTTGTACACAAGTTAAATTCAGGTGTGAATTTATACAACATTATGATACAGTGCAACTGCAAGGTTTCATTTTATACTCCAAATATATCAGTTGTCAGAAAGTAATGTAGTGTACTTGATGTAAACTTAATGACTAACAAGAATGGGCAATAAATATGCAGGGATTTACTATGTTTTATTTCTACACACAACTAGCTTCCAAATTGCATTGTGTCATGGTCCCATGCAGATGCATTCAAATAGCAAAGCCTGGTATTCTAACTTTCTAATCGAGCATTAGCCTTTCATCAGAGCCCTATCCCTCCTTCAATGGCTTGATACTTAAAACATTAGCTTCAGAAACCCTTTGCATTATCAACTCAGTTGATAAACCAAATTACATTTTAATGCTCAGTTGATTTGTTTTATTTTGGTCAACACAATCTCATAGTTTTTCCAGAGTGTTAAAGGTGAATAAGTGATAAAATATGATCAGCTTAACCCTTTAACTCCCAAAAGGGATGAACAAGTAACTTCTCCATGTAGTATCCATACATTATGCACCAAACAGATCATGAGAATACTCAAACTAAGCAGGTAGAAGTTGTTATCCTCATCTAACACCAAATTTTTTATACTATTTTACAAGGAAATGTGCTAGAGGGGAGAATTAACCATTGGCTCTTGTGAGGTTAGGGGTTAACTATATGTAAATGACTCAGGTCACCAGATATTTATAATGTACACTGTATTTCTTTTGCAGGATAATATCACCTGGTCGGCCTGTTACAATCCAGTGCTCTGGACAGAGTGAAGAGGAATCAACAGGAAACAATGCGTAATTGTTTTTGATTATCTATTATTCCTTTTTTTAAAGTTTAGAAAAAAAAGAAAAAATGTCAGCAAGATACACCGAGACATTGGAGAGGAGGCTGAACTACATACATTATGATAAAGTTATACCCGAAGGAAGAGGAATTGGATAATGTTTGCACTCAAATTTGTTCAAATTAGCTAATTTACGTGTAAAAATTGCAACAACTACTGTGACAGATGGGTTCTGTTATAATTCAGTGCTGTAATAATGGCATCTTATTGAAGAGATATGGTTTTCTGGAGAGTCCCCTGAAGAATTGGTGGGAATGGTTGGTTAATTTTTTTTTATCTCCCAGAATATTTTTCTCCATGTAAAAGACACTTATTTGAAAGTCAGTGTCATAAAGCTGTTGTTGCATAAGTTGTGCTGATTATTTTTTTCAGATTGCTGCATGTTACTAAGGCACCAACTGTCCATGTTTGCCCAGATGTTGTATTACTAAAGAGATATCTTCCTAAATCATCTTTCCAAGTGCAGTTCAGGTGAACGTATAATGTACTTGTAGTGTTATAATATTGGTTAATTGCAGAAGAACAACCTAGACATGTTGCTGAGTAAGGCTTACAGTAATGTTCATTAGACAACTTATAAAGAAATGGATATAAGCACAAACAGTTCAAGGCACACGGGATATGTGAATGTGGTTCTTTTAAATGACAGTACTGAAGTGTTACCATCAGACCCATTATGAATGAAATACATGAAATAATTAATAATTATTCGCCAGAGGCGAGGTGAATATCGTCAAATAATCCCCGAGACGAAGTTGAGGGGATTATTCGACAATTTTCACCGAACCTGAGGCGAATAATTGTTTTAGTATAATTTCAGAGCTGAACAACAGAGAAATTTCTAAAATCATAACAATTTAGTAACATTTATTAACATTTTTAACATTTTATATAAACTGCGTGGAGTGGTTTATATAGCGTCATATAAGGAACCGCTCGACCAATCAGATTGCGGGAAACTCTTTGCTCATCTCTGAAATTATACTAAATGACTGTAGTACTTTCAAATGACACTATTGAAGTGTTACCATTAGACCCATTAGGATTTTCACTGTGTAACAATTATTGACTGAGGTAATGATCTACAAGTTTCATCTTACACAGTTCTAAAAATAATCAGTGCAACATTTGATTTAAATATTGATGTGGGTTGACAAAAAGTCCTGTCTGTGAATTCTTGGGACAGAGAGTCTTATGATGGCATAAAGTGGGGACTGTAGACTATATACAGGATTTGTACTGGTCCTGGAAAAAGTGGAAAGTCCTGGAATTTGAAATCGACAATTTCTAGGACTGAGAAGTCCTGGAAAAGGCTATAGTTTCTGGAAAGTCCTGGAAATCTGCTTAACTTAAGCCATAAAGTTTTCAGAATTTATGTTATAAGGAATACATATAGACCAAAGGAAAATTGATTTTGAAATCTTGGGAATGAAAAGGTTTAAGATGAAATTTGGAGTCCTGGAAAAATCAATCTGAGTCCTAAGTCATACTGGTTTTAAGGGGTGCTTCTGTCACTCCTGCTAAGGAATTTGATTGATCATTTTTATTCTTATCTACTTTTCAAATACTAATAAATTTATATACTCTATTAGGATCCTCACATATTTTATATATTATGTTACATATTTTATGTTTTATTTTTACCTAATTTTCTCACTTATTTCTTTTTTTTCGGTCAAGCATTTAATACATGAGCCTCATTTCTTGGAAGTTATGGCAACCACTTCCCACGTCATCAATAATAAATAAGTTATCTATATTAGGTTACATTATATGCTCCTCATATTTTAAAATCAAATCATAAAATCTGCTTTCTTCTTCAGTGAGGAGATTAAAGGTTCATCTGTTGTTGTCCAGTGTACTCCCATTGAGGCGGATGGTAAGTATGTTTGCCTCTTACAGAGTAAGAGAGACTGGAGTCTATTTGCCTTCAAAGCTATCTGTTTTGTTAGAGCTTTGAACAGCTGTATGTTTCTCCTTTTCACAGCCCTGATGTCTTTGCATTTTCATCATGGGTCTGAAAAACCAGCAGCCCTCTAGCTCCTTTAACTAAAAGTGATACAAATTTAACTAAGAGAAATGCAATCTGTCTTGGCCCTTAAAAATAATGTGATTGGACAGTGTGAATGTAATTTTCTAATTGGTGGTTTTGTCATAAAGAATCTAATGGTCTAATGTTCAATTTTGTGTGGGAAGTAAGAATTTTTGTCTTTGTGACATCTTTGTGACAAGATGAAAAACATCTTTCATTGAGATAATTATGTTACCTATCTCTGACTGTCACAGTAGCCAAGGCCCAAACACATATTTTTCATTTCTATTTTGGAAACACAAACCATTTTTAGGGAATGGATGTTAAAATATTTTGTGACTGTATGAAAAGGTAGTTTCATCCAATGTGTTATCTGTTTATCTTCACCCTTGTTAGGCGACTCTTCAGTGCTACAGATAAAGTTTACAGAGACAAGTGTTGATGTTGGTGCTTCCAAAGCTCAGGTGTTAAGTGAATTTTTAGAGTACAGCCAATTGTTCTTTCTAGTTGCTAGATGCTATAAACTGGACTGTCTTATTAATTTGTATGATATGGTACGTACTATGAACTTGCTGATCTTGATGAAAAGAAAATGTTCATAAGTTTCACCAGATTATTCATTTAGTGACAAAAAGTAAAACCAAACCAACTAGAAATGCAGTGGTGGATTACTTCCAACACTGAGTTGACAACTGCTTGTTACAAAAAACACTTGGAAAGTAATCATCTCATTTCTCTGTTATCAAAGTTCACATGTTCCCTCATTATTCTGCTTACTTCGGCATCCTTTCCTTGACTTGATTCTCATTGGTTTGGTTCTAAAGGTGTCTTACGAATTAGTATCAGTTGGTAACCCTGTGCAAGTGATATGCAGAGCAGATTCCTCTAACAGGACAGCATCACCAGTATCCTCAGCAGTCAACAAGGCTACCAGCAGAGTAAGTGGGACTTCTGTGACTTCACCTTCACCGACAAGTGTACCATTAACAACATCAACAGTGACTGTGGGTAGAGACAGAAAGAAAAGGAGCGTTGATGTGCTCTCTCCTGACAGGGTAGTGCATCAGTATTTTTTCAACAATTCAGCAGGTAATAAAATGTTTATCGCTATACTACACGCAGTTTATTGCACCCAGCTTTTCTAGCGTGGGCGAAAATCTGTGGGAAACTAAAGATGAGATGGTACCATCTGTCTCTCTCAACACTGGAAACAAAAAAAGTTTGAGATAGGGCGCTTTGGACATAGTTAATAGCCAAGGACGGAAAAATAGACCATAAAGTATTTGAATAGAAGTGCACGTATTCAGTAAAACGTATAAGGTTTGCTACATATCCACAGGAATTCTAGGTAAAGGAGGTTTCATTATTTTGTTGGTAAAATTAAAAAGGATTTCAGCATTTTGATTGTTAGAATGTGCGTCTAACTTTTAAGACAGCTTTCACCATTCGGTTCTGTCGAAGGAAGTGTTTATAAGTCTAATTCAGGAGTTCTTGTCTGAGCACCATTTTTAAGTTGCGTATTTTCCCCCGAATACTACTTTTAGTGGTTCCCGTGACTTTTTGAATTATCATGTGGTTACTGTCTACCCTCAGGACCCACTGTGACGTTTGCTATGGATGTTTCCCCTTTGCGGATTCTCCCGCCAGTGGGCTTCATCCGGGTACCTAGCGGGAGATTTAGCGCGGTCTTGGCACTAGACAAACCAGCTGAGGACCTTGTGGACGTCACGTGTTCAGTAGATGTTGTACCACGTGGGACAGATTTACAGAACACTTCAGAAGTGTGTTCCGGTCCTACTAAAGATAAAGTAACTTTTACTAACAGTTCCGTGGAAATACAACTGAACAAGAAAGACATTCAGTTCCAGGTGGGAATGAACTTTGTTCAAACCATTTGAAAAGGCCCTGTCTTTGTAGAAGAAAGTTCAACATGTATCGCTCTTGTACTCATGGATTTTGGGAAGTTTTTGATGCAAGTTGAGGGTGACTTAGGATCTAACTATCTTCTGCATTCTATGTTATCTTTCGTGTTCTTGCCTTTTTTGTTTGGCTTTGCACAACATGTGTCAAGAGGCCCACGCTTGGCTGTACTAATCCCCCTGAAGGAGTAGAACGTTTTCCCTTGGAGTTAATTACCGAGACTATCTTTGAGGGTTTGTAGGTAAGATTCCGGACTGAGCATGCTTTCATGCTGACCCTATTTAAAATTAATCCAAGCAAGCGAACAACTGTAGTAAAGGAGGGGGGGGGGGGAGGGAAATCTGATCCCGTTCCACTCACGAAGTTTAGAAAAATTCACGCGTCACATGTACTATAAAAAGTATTTCACGAGCCACGATTTAAAAAGGGACAACTCCAAATCTCACCTTACCTTTACCTTTCTGTAAAATTCACACGTCACGTATGAATTTTGGGCCTAATCACGTGTCGCGTATCGACCACACTTTAAACCTTACATGGAGATAGGTAATTCTTTTGACTATTTTGTTGTTATTTTGTTATATGGATTGTCATCGTTTCTACCTGTCATTTCATTCACTGAAACGTCCATAACCTCAATTTTTTGCCCTCTTTAGAAAGGTGAACTATTCCAGACTTTAGAATTAACTTTAAGTGAGAGTCCTGCGAGGCGCACGGAGGGCCTGGTGCGAATCACTTGTTGTGGTCAGGCTACAGTGTTGAGCCTTCTATATGCCAATCGATCAGCAGAGGCCTTCCTTTGGGTTGAACTGCGCAAACTTCAACCGATAGATTGGAACATTATAACAAGTAAGTACAAGCCAGGGGGCCGAGGGGGCGGACGGTGATTCACTATTAATTTCAAAAGTGTTCAAGTATATTTAGCATAGGTCTAGAATTTTGTGTCATGTTCTATATAACTCACGCGCGTGTCTTTCCTTGAATAAAAGGGGGCAAGTTACGCTTTAGAAACTCTCTACTGTGGTCAATTTTCATTATCAATTCAGTTGATTAAACTAAATTACCTTGTAGTGCCCCCCTCCCCCACCCACTACCACCGACGTGGCACCACAGTTTCCTTAGCCCTTTTTTGGGGCGTTTCGTTAGCCCTTCGTCAGCTCTTCGTAAGCCCTTCGCTCTTACTAAGCGCTAGAGCTCGACACGTCAGCTTAAGAAACGCTTTATGGTGGCCAACTTACAAAAACTTAATTCTCTGGCTTGAGGCAGGTTCCAGGTATTTGATGAGTTTACAAGGTTTTTTCTGTTCGGTACCTTTGTTTCCTGTTGTGCTGTGTTCGCGGCACCAAGTTAAAAAGCGCAAGGTTGTCGAAGGGTATTCAGTGGAATATTACGAGTAAATGAGTATTTGTCTCCGGGTCTTACCTCGTGGAAACTACATACTGTATCATACTTGGTATGCTCGTGAGAAAGCATTCAGAAATTGAGATCGCGTCTGGGAAAATTTCACGACCACTGCAACCTCTTGCCGCATAATTCAATAACTTCGTTTCAGTACAGATACCATTTGCAAAGTGATCGTCAAGTTATTTATCGATAGAGAATGTTTACCTGCAGGTGGCGTGAGAAAGAGCACACTGGTCTCTGATATAGATCTGACTTGTCCTTGTAATTTGAAGAAGGCGGCTTGTGACACGGGATGTTGTTGTGACCAGGTAATAGTTTAACCCTTTCAATATTAAGTTTTAACTGTTCGTACTTATCCTGGAAGTTTCAACCCATTGCAAGTTTGGCCCCTACAAGTTTACCCCCCTACAAGTTTGCCCCCCTACAAGTTTGTCTCCGGCGAGTTCGTCCCCCTACGAGTTTGACCTCTACGAGGTCGCCTGTTATGAGTCCTTCCTCGTATAAAAATGATGTTTTCACTATGCCAGAAAAAATCTATTTATTTCGACCATATACTGTTCTCATCTCGATCTCATTTCGTTCATGGCCTGAACATTTCAGAAATCAAGCTTTTCCTGTCTTTTTTATGTCCCTCTCGAAGCGAGATGGTCTCCAGTTGTTGATTAGAAGCCTATCTCTAATTTTGTAAAGTTGTTATATTCGGTACAGTTTGATCTAAAAACCCAGGATTTTGTTTATCTAATGTTTTTTTTTTCTTTTTTTTTTCTTTTTTTATTGTGGCACAATAACAACTTTACAATACATCACGAGAATCGCATTACAGTACATTACAGTACATCACTTTGTTGAGAAAAAAGAAAGAAAAAATTACATCGATGAGAAAATAAAAAGAGTATTGACAACACAAAATTGGGAAGGAAGTTAATTTTATCTAGTCTCGAAGCGCAACGACTTTTTTTTTGATGGAGATTGGCTTCGACTTGTAGGATAGCTTTTTAGGTTACCAGTTCTGGGGAAAATTTGCAAGTCACTTCACTGGTTGTACTCGCGAATATATGTGAGGTACAGCAGGAAATTTGCATGTTCATCGTGATATATTATGATTTTATCTGGAGAAAGAACAAGTTTTTCGTAAGGGAAATTCAAAGGTTGAAAAGGCGTGGAGGCGAACTTCTTGTATTTGCGTGACTGGACTAACTTAGCGTGATGGGGGTGAATTCACAAGAGCGAAAAACGTGACTAGTTTATGAAAATACAAACCTTGGCTGGTTGATTTCAAAATTTGTGGTATATGATTTACGTCCGTTATATTGTACTCTTCTGTTGCTTTTTGTTTCCTATGTTTAGTGGTTTTTAACTTTCAATAGCTGGTGTAATAGAAAGTCAATCCATATCTGATGACAACCCATTCTTTTCAGGACTGCAGCGATGTTGAAAACGAAAGTTCAACGTGTATCCCAGGATTCTTCGGAGGCGCCACGATAGAAAAGCCATTTCAGTTTAGCTGCCAGGCCTCTTGGCCCGACTCTACTGATTGGCAACCTTTGTTGTGTGTGACCATTAACAACAACCCTCTGATTAGTTACTTTTACAACCTGACCTCCCCGCCCTTAGCGCAGGATTCCTCTGGGTTTAACTTGCTATCCGCAAAGAGAAAGAGAGAAGCATTTACGTTCTCTGAAAGCGAAGAACGGCATACGAGTATTTCAAGCGGGTTTTACTCTGCAGGAACAACAATTAAAACAGCCACAAACACTGAAGCTAAAAATTATGCCAGAGCTAAACTGGGCGTCCTTTCCTTGCCACAGTCCGTCTTCAACGGTTTATGTGTCCAGAATGCAGCTGTAAGGTTTCTTGAAGATGTGTCGTCTGGATGTGTTTTTGAATCTGAAGAATCTCTTTGTAATTCGCAGTCACCGTGGAGTGCGTTGAATTATCTGATGCCTAATAAACTCAGTCAACCAGCGTGTCCAATGCCCCCGGCAGTTCTGGCAGAGGGGAGCCTTGGCGACACTGTGGGGGAAATACCTGTGATATCGAGTACGGAAGTACAGTATTTCTGTACAGATGTCGCTGACCATGTTTCCACGACGGCTCAGAAATTGGGAGACGCGAGGTGTAACTTTGATGTCGGCGACACTTTACCTCCCGCACCATTTTTTAACAAAACAAAAAGAACCTGCTCTAATGTAGTAACGAAAGTCGAATACGAGTTTACATGGTCTGGAAGGCGAATTGACGCTGTGCAGGCGCGAATTACGCTTGGTAGCGTTGCAATTCCATTAGCTAGAGATATGGCTCAGCTAGTCACATCTGATACATTCACCAACTCTGTCGGCCAGAGCTTTTCCGTTAGATTTCTTCACGCGTTGCGAAACTCTTCGAACTCCTCAAGCGCTCCAGTCCAGCGCTCAGGGAACCCAGGTTACGTACTTGGTCGTCCAGTGCTGGGCCGCCTGCTGAACAGCACAGGAGAGGTATGTTGTCAAATGCCTCTGTCTTGTCACATAATAATAATAATAATAATAATAATAATAATAATAATAATAGTAATAATAATAGTAATAATAATAATAATAATAATAATAATAATAATGAGCTTTATTTAACCAGGGAACACCATTCAGCAGCCTGTTCTCCCAGGTGTCCCTGACTTTGATCGACCACAAAAGAAACAAAGATTGGGCGGGATGTAATCGTACAAAATAAAACAAAAATTAAAACAAGACACGGAATGGATTCGAGTTATTTAGTGTCCAAAACAGTATTTGTGTGAATTCGATCATTTTAGTTTTAGGGAAGAGTGCTGCTTTGGTGTAAGCCCTCATTATTCGCTAGCAGTTTGCAAAGAAAGATACTTGCATGTACGAGAAACCAAAACCTCTGTTTCTTTTTAAATCTCTCGTTAACGCTATTTGCCGTACGAAGAACCGGGTTCTTGATCCGCATGTAATTCGATGAAGTGGTTGTTGAATAACCCAGGTATCACTTTACAAACAATTAAGTAGTTTTTGTGTGAGCAGGAGCTTTACAGTTTGCGCGCTGGACCTTGGTTCAACAATTTCAAGGAGTAGTGTTTCAAGCCTTGACCCGGTGGACGATTGCTTTGTGTTCGCGCCGGAGACAGTCTACTGTTTTAGTTCCTCTCTTCACCAAAGCTTGTCAATGGGTACTGGTTGTCTGCCAGAGAAGCTTGACTTGGGGTTTCCGGTAAAGGAGTAGCACTCTATCCAGGCAGAGTAGCTAAACCCCTCTTTATAATTTAGAAACTGGATAAATCCTGCCGAAAGAGGCAAGTTGACACCCTAGACTTTTAATGTGACCTTACAAAATTTTGTTATTTTTAATATTCCATAAGGTCACAGATGGAAAAATCCAACTTTGGTCACCAGGCTCTGATGGTGTGTGTGCGGGTTCAGCCCTCACCCCAGTTCTTTATGGAGAGGATGCCTTCTCAGGGTGTTCGGTTATGTTATCATTTGATGACATCAGCAACTGCTCTTTGTTACGCGAAACAATATTAACTCATCAGGCTCGTCTGGTTCAAGCTACGCATGTCGGTCGCACTGGCAACGTTGACCTAGATGTTCATGACGACTGGCTTCCAATTATAAGGTGACATGACCTTTGTCTGATGGTCAAGTTTGATCTCACAGTTCGTGAGACAATACGAGGTTTACCAAAAGTATTTAGATGAAAAGATGACCGTTTAGTTTATCCAAGGTTGCCTCCAGGTTAGCTCAATGGATAGAGTGCTGGACTGCTGTGCGGGAGGTCGAGGGTTCGAGCCCCGGCCGGACGCAACACTCAGGGTCTTAAAATAATTGAGAAGAATTTGCTACCTTTCTATAACATCAAGAAATGGTTAGATATTCTAGTCTTCTCGGATAGGGACGAATAAATGGAGGTCCTGTCTCCTGCAGGGTTGGGGTAGGAGACGTAAATTTCCCACACACGAGATTACTGTGTGATGGATGTCCTCCCCTGGGGTGGGATGGGTGGGTTAATAGAGGGCCACAGGATTATCAGTTTAACTACTGACACGTGCTACCCTCTTGAAATAAAGTCTCTCTCTCTCTCTCTGTCTCTCAGTTAATCACAGTTTTGCGTCATAGTAAGACACAAGACAGGTTATCGCTTAAAATCATTTGAACTCATAAATAGCTCCTGTATTTCTGGCCGTTAGCAGTTGACCAGGGTTGAGCTTTTGCTGTTCTTAATTTGATTTATGAATGTAGAATCGCAACCAGTTATGTTATTTTCTTGTTAGAGAACCGATAACCAACAACTCGGGCGAGTTCTCAGAAAGCGGATCGTGTTCTGGAATCCCAAGCGGGCTGATAATTGAGATGCTGGTGACAGAAGCCGGAAAATACGCAGGAGTACCCCAGATGGAAATAGTGGGAACAAGGATCAAGTAAGTCTAGCCTCAACTCCTGCAATACCTAACCTTCAGCAAGAACTACTTTCAACGACAGACTCTCCTCAACAGGCGTCAGCTATTACCGGCACCATACAAACGACTTATTCACGACATTTAATAATAATTATTTAATATTTGTATTTGCGCAAATTAACATTTGAGTATGATCAAATGCGCATTACAACACTTTCGGGATCTTTAGCCGGACTGCATCAAGCAGTTTACAATATCAATCAAAGGAAGTTGAAGGTTCCCCCCCCCCACAATTCCCAGTAAACAGGCCAGACCACATCACAGTAATCTCATGAGTGAGTTGCCTAACCAAATTAACTAATTAATAGATGCAGGAGACGGGACTTACGGTTTAGTCGTCCTTATCCGAGAAGACTAGAATGTCTATCCATTTCTTGATATTATAGAAAGGTAGCACATTCTCCTCAGATATTTTAAGACCTTGAGTGTTGGTTCGGCCGGGGCTCGAACCCTCGACCTCCCGCACAACAGTCCGGAGCTCTAACCAATTGAGCTAATCGGGAGGCGGTTTACACCGCAAACGAACAAAAAAGAAACGACCAAACATTACCAGCGAATCAAAACATTGTTTACACACTTTATGCAAACCGGACTTACTTATAAGTAACTCTAGTGACAACAACTCTCAGTCCTTTGACTTGGTTGTCGAAACGTCAGTCACCGCCATTGACAACAGTCTTTCTCCGGACCAGACTACACAACCACAAACACATGTTATCCCGGGTTCAAACCATATACTGTATTACTTAAGTTGTTAGTTGCAAACATATAAAAAGTTTACAGCAGCGTGTTTAATGAAAACTAACTCTACACTAGCGGCTTACATGTATAAAAATGATGTTTGTTCAAACAAAAGAGTCGCCTGTTCTAATTTTGCGCAATAGAAAGCGGGAAAAATTTGATAACGATCATAAACTTCTAAGTATATTTCCCACTCACCCTTCTTTCGTATTTATGTCAATGATTTATGTTAGATACCAGTACACCACCTGGCGACTTAGTTGTGTCAGCGGTTACGGTTTGAGTTGTTCTGCACCCATAACAAACACAAGTGTCACACAAGTAGTGCCCAGCCCCTCCGCAATCACACCGTCAGCTGCAAGTGCCTCGGTCGGTGTCAATATTTCGAATTCATCGGTTACACCAGCCAATCAGAACTCGAGTATCACGGAGAACGGCACGGACACGAGAGAATACGCTCCTCTTCTCCAGTACTTTATGCTGACAAGTTCGGTTGTTTTTATCAGGGTTCCCTCCGTAAAACCGCAGCCAGTAAAGAGGTAAAAGAAAGAAACCCGTATTTTTTTTGTGAGAATTGTCCATCATTTTGTTGAACAATCTTTCTCCCTCGTGTAGCTGGTATTTTCGATAAGAGAGGGGGGAGGGGCGGGAGTTTTGGTTTTTCCAGCCGATGAATCGGCGTGCCACAGTGTTGGGTTTAAAATGTTCCTGCAATTATACGACCCACGTTGAACAGGTAAACCGTAAAATGCAAATTATTTTCAAGAAGCAGCTGAATCACTAGGACAAATCCTCATGACCAATATGTACTCGGACCGTTCCGCGCTTCAAGCCGAAAGGCTGGGCCTAGAAAAAAAAGGGTTTTTTTTGTTTCAACTCGTCTAGTCTGTATAGGTAACCCGCAGGGCCTTTCATAGGCACACACGAAAAAAATTCCTATTTTCCTTTTAATTTTTCCTTCATTTATGGTGGTCGTGTCCTTTCTTGCTAGGACGGTGGATCTAAGTGGAATATGTTACAGAGAAGTCTGCAAAGAAGAGCTGTTTTTTCCTTTAACAGAAGCTTATCAAGGGGAGCCTCGTGACAAGGCTATTGCACTGTCTCTGTTCCTAATTTTCTTGGCTCTGGTTACATTTGCTGTTACAAAGCCTTGGGGATAACACACTGTTTCTCTTGTCATCTGATAATGGTTTCAGTATAAAACGCTGTTAAAACGTGTACTTAAGTGGTCGAGCTTGGTAATTGAACTACACGTGCGCCAAGCGACGAGGAAGATTTTATTAAGTGCGCTGGTAAAATGCTCCGTGTCAGAATACGCAAGATCTAAGCGCCCACATCGGTTGTCGGTAAGCTAAAAAGTTGCGAAGGACCCCAGTAGAAAGGTTACTAACACTTGGTACTCTTTGGATACGAAAGAGCGAGTGGGAAGACACTCCTCAAGAGTCGACTGTTTGAGTGACTTCTGGTATCCTCTTGGATATTTTTGAAGACTTTCCCAATTAAAAGTCAAGAACAAGGAGTACACATTTAACGTCAGAGGTTGAATTTATTATTTGAATTCGTTGCTTTTTCAACTGACTGGCTCTAAGCTTTGTGCTATCAAGCAGAGAACCCGATGATAATAGCCGTCGAGGCCTTCTTAACACTGTTTGAGACGTCATTTGTTTCTCTAATAAGGATCAATTCCATATGATTTGTGGGTGCCGCTTCATACACTAAAGACTTAGTAATTCATGAAGTAAATTGGTAAACAGCGTCCTCGGTGGAAACCTTCCGTAAACGAATAGATAGTTTTGAACAGATCTGAGCAGGAAAATCGCGGCTGATACGCGGGCATAGTTGCGAGTATTATTCTTCAGTACCCACCGAGGGAGTGAAACCTAATCCTGCGATAGGGAATGTCTCAGTACAGTAAAATAGTAGATCAGATAAACAAGAAAGGATACACTCCTGTAAAGCGTCAGCAGTTTACTGAACTTCTGTGAGGTTATTTAAAAGCTAGGATATTTAACAACTATACACCGAAGTGGAGGTTGTAAGTGGTGGATATTTACCGAGCAGCGAAGCAGTGAGGTAAATATCCACCGCTAACCACCTACACTGAGGTGAATAGTTGTTTTAGTATATACTAAGGCAGTGAGATAATATACACCACCCAAAATTGATTTGAGTGATTTCTTCGCTTGTCACGGATGCAAACCGGGACGCTATTTTTTTCGAGTTGCTCGGAGGTAAATAGCAAAGGATATTCGGAGTTTGACTAGCCAATCAGAGCGCGCCTTCAACGCTATCCACTGTTTTAGTATATACTAATGAGAGTTATTTCGAACTCTTTGAGAGCACCCCTTCCCTTGAGAGTGAATAGCACCCAATTTCTCCTTACAACATAATCCCTGGCACACATTAAGGCCAGGAAAATAAAGTAAATGATCACTAAAGAGAGTCTTGATTGTTAAACAAATTCTCCTAGTCAGCACCTAAGGAAAAATGTGGAGAACAGTATCGAGAATGTGAATACTGATGTTAGGATGTAAAAGGTAATGACCAAGTCTCCCGCCCCAGTTCTCTGGGGCGAGAGAATTGTCATTCCCCCTTGAAAGTGCTCCTGGAAAGTGCTGTGGAAACTCTAAGAGGAAGGCGAGAATCGGTAATGTGTGTGAGGTGTTAGTATATCGTTAACTTCTCTACTTCAGCACTGATAGGTGCTGTTTCGCCGTCAGTATGTGGACTTCAAGAAAGGAACAGTCAAGTTGACAATTGGAATTTCAACTTTATTCGTTTTCTCTCGACATCTTACTCATTTGAACTTCTAAGAAATATTAACTCTACTTTGGACAACCTTTTTAACAAAACAACTTTTTCGAAGTCTCTTTCCATTATGGATATTATTCTAGTTTTTGCAAAACCAGACTTATGTGTTTCAGTTGAAAAGTTCTTTTCAACTAACAAAAAGCTAATATTACCGATGACTCGTGTTACAAAGGTCAAAAGGTATTTTAAATGTTTTTTTATTAAAAATAATTTACTCTAGAGATGAATAATTTGATTATATAACTGAGAACAAAAGAAATGAGCAACGAGTAACAAAACGATGGAGATGTGTCCTTACTGTTCACGGTTGGTCTAACTGATTTAGCTGCGAAATGCGAGTATGGTCGATCAAGTGGTATCCAGTCGGATTGTGCGTAGTTTGTTTTGATATGCCAGGATGCAGGCTGCTTCATTGGACCCCCCACAGTATTGCGATGACGAGAATACGGTCAGGAGTTTGCCATTCTGTTGAACCTTCAGATAAATGAAAACGAGATATTAGAGTAAAGGTGTTGTTAGTAATCGCTCATGTTTAGCATCTTTTATCTCATCGTCACTAGGCCCAGAGTAACCATCTGACATTCTCAAAATACCAGGGTGTAATGGGAAACATTGTCCGTCTTAGCAGATGTTAGGCAGTAGACAAGAGAAGTATTACCACCTGAGAACCTAGCGTAAATGGAACTAAATATCACGGAACTCTAAAATTCTAACTTGTCCCAATCTAGAGTAAATGTGTTCTGTTAACTTTTAACTCACGCTTGCTTGATAAACTGAGCTTATGCTGAAGAAAATCGGTAAAGAATTTGAAGTATGTTAGGAGTTGAAGCTCCTGATAGTGAATAAAGGGGGAGGGTAGGGGTGAGTTATTAGAAAGGTTTAGTAGAACGGCTAAATAGAGAGGGCCTTTACGGTGTTCACAACAACGACGATTAACCTTATCACACACTCGAAACTTCCAGAATCACAGACTTAACAAATGCTAAAAAACAGAGCATTGAAATCAGGTGCTGTTGAATTAAGGGCAGTGACGCCTAAAACAAAAATGTCGGAAAAAATAGTGTGGAGAAATTGAATGTCAATGTTAGGATATAAAGGGTCAAACTGTTTGCCTTGTTAGGTACATGTCACATGTCGTTATGAGTAATATCGCCAGACCTGGAAGCCAGCTTGTTGTACTTCATGCGCTCTGATCACGTGAGTAAGATGGTTCCTTTTCAAGAAAGCATCCAAGGCATCCGCACTGCAAAATAAACAAAAAGGGACTGGTGGTACAGTGTGGGTTACCATTTGATCACACCAAGGCCGTATTGAGACTCCAATGTGGTCCTTGTGCGTTTAGTACATGCGACAAGTGCTTATTACATCTCTCAGTCGGTACGTGCGCTATGATTGGCTATTTAAGCAGGCCGTATTTCACTATACGGTCCGCTAAATCAAGAAAATTTGTTCGAATTGCAATCTTTTCCTTCTATTTGAACCCAGAGGTATAATACATACTTCACTAATCCCGGTTTCTCGGTTAATAAGAGGTGTGCGCAGCTTTCTCCAATACCTTTCTTACTTAATTGAGTTTTTACCATGTTTCAACGCATGTAAGTTTACCTTTTCTTGTTTGATCTTCCAGTACTAAACAAGAACATAAACCATTGTTGTTCTCCCCTTTCTTCTTATATGAAGAGCAGATTTATAGCACAACAAAATTTTTTTTTTCTTTAAGACATGCATCGACGTTCGACGGAAAAGTTCAAACCCTGACTAATAGCACTTTCTTTTGCACCGAACAGTTGTAATCGCACTGACGAAGGGCTAACGCTTGAAACGTCTGCTTCAGAAACTGTTTACGGTGGCCCATTTACATTATCAGTTGAAAAAACAATTTATTTTGTAAAACCCCCCACCTCACCCGACGCAGCACCACAGTTTACCCCCCCTTATATTAGGGATCGCCTAAAGTGGTAAAGATAAGGAAATACCCACAGTTTCTAACCAATCATATTGGAAACCAACGCAAGAGATTATCAGTTTATAATTTCCTGACTGACGCCAACCATAATGACACACTCTGACTCCCCTTCATCACCTAACATGACAACATAAGACAGTTTTAGATCCACGGTTTTTTCTGAAGTCACGTGACCAGACTTCAGCGATCATGTTCGCCGTTTACGGTCGGGCAAGGCAGTTTCAGGTAGGTCAACTCCCACAGAAAAATCTCACATGTGTCTTGTAAAATGTACGTGAGATGGTCTTTTCTTTGTAGCTGATTTGTTTGGGACGCTAGAAAACCAAACTTTTAGCCACATTTTGTGTTTAAAATGAAGGACTTCCCATCCTGTCTGTAATTCAAGATGGCGGCCCTCATGTTAATTTTTACAGGAGAAAGCCGACGTCGATCTAAAAAGCTGAAAATTCTTGCAACTTCTAACTTCTAACAAACCACTTATCGCTGTTTGAGGTTCCTGTTAACACAGCAAAAGTGGATCTAAAACACTCCATTAAAAAGTTCCATCCTACCTGAACAGGTGAGCAGTACCTCGCCTTCTATTTTCTATGAATCCCTCGTTTTGTTTGAGTTTCTCCAAAATGTCGGGAGTCACCTCTTCTGCCCTGTAACAGTGATGATTTAAGTCAAACAAAATCTACTCCAATAACCGGCCGGCCGGACTTCAAATGAAACTAGGTTGAACATTTTCTTACACTAGTTGTTTCACTACGCGGAGGGGGTATTACCTGAAAGCGCGCTACTGCTACTTCTTCGGGTGTCCAAGAATTGTAAATTTGTAGAAGGAATAAAGAACTTTCAAGTATACGGGTTTTCAATCAAAAGTCGAATTACAGTATGAGACTGAAAAATATATCTGTACAAAAGATAATAATTTAGATATGTTTAGGAAGAAGTGGACAATATGAATACTAGAGGTAGTTGAATGATTGTTTTATTAAAAACGTTAAATTAAATTATTAAATTTTATTAAATTTTAACCTCCCTTTTAATTTTAAGCTGACATGTACGCTTGCCATATTTGTAGATTATGGTATATTGGCTGATATACCATAATGGCTAAGCCAATAAAAAGTCTTGAATTGCATTATCCCATGATCTAGTTTTTAATAATTTAAAATATGTCGGGCTCAAACAGATGCGACTTTGCCATGTAAACTTGTTCGTGAGTGTGTGTACGTGAGTGTGAATTAGCTGTGTTATACCGGAGGTCCTGTTTATTATGTTTAGTGCAGTAGTTAAGTATTGTAATGAAAGTTGTGTAAATAGTTGTGTGCAACGCAATAAAAAAATAAAAATAAAAAAAGAATTGTAAATTTAATATAAAGTGCGTCAAACAGGAAAAGGCCATCTTTATAGGCGGAAGGTGATTTCTTTTCATTTTTCTTACAAGGAGAGATTAACCTACTTTATTCTCTAATCACCCTGAGACGATTATAAAATATTTCGTAACTAATCTCAACAAACACGAATACAGCATCAGGAGCGGGCATACAGTATATTGATACAGGATACGGCGGGCGTTACATCATAAAGAAAATACAATAGTGAATAAACAAGCAAAGTTAAAAGAGATGCCTTTGAGTGGCTCTTGCATAACTTACAACACCTTAAATAACCTAGTAGCCCCTTGGGATTAATCATACCTAAAGTACTTCTACAGGTAACACTAATCCTAACTAATAAACACACTTGCGCTGGAAAAGGAAGTGAATGCAACAGCGAAGCCGGAGCTTGGAGGCTTACAAACGAGAAGTAGTGTCACTTCCGATGAGGAAGGGAAGGAACAAAAATGGAAATGCCATTGCCCAAAAATTGGAGTTTGTTTCAATACATTCGAACGCAACCATTTCCAAAAATGTGAGACTTTAAGCAACCTTTTACATTTAAACGCTATCTTTTACCACTGGAAATTTACTCCACACTGTTTTGTGAAAATGACAACACGTCAGCAATATCGTCGTTCTAAATTCATCAGATGTTATTTTCAAAGCCTTCCCAGCGCGAAAAAACAGTAAGTGGGTGTCAACTGAATCACAGACGTCACAAAAAGAGTTCCCTATCTGCATAAAGAAATCAGCCAAGGGCGAAGTAATAAAGGTTCTACACATATCAACAATACTGTTATCACATTTGAATTACAAAACTATAATATCATTTGAACAGAAACTGTGATTTGAATAAAAAGATGAAGGATAAATCTGAACAGCGGACGGGATCAAAATGTTCAAAAAGGCATTTCAAGGATAAAATTTTTTTTTTCAACGGACGCTGCGCTTTACGTTTACACAGATGCTGGCACGCCGTTATTATGAGGTCAGCAAAACAAACAGAAATAACAACAAAGCTGACACGTACAATGCTTATTTGAAAGTCAATTTTGTCGAGAGAAAATTTATGTTAACTTTAAATGTGATCGCTGATGCAGAGAGCCTGTGGACGCTTCAGCCGGCAAGGAAGCGAAGAGAAATTTTAGTTTTTCAAATGAATCCTTGGTCCCGTTGTTTTCTAGTTCTTCAAGTTCTTCCTGCCGTGGTTGTCGGAGGAAAAAGGTACAAAAAGGAATGTGAGTAAGAGACGAGCGAAATTAAGCAATGTGGAACTGTTGTTATATATTTAATGGAAGTTTGACTTATTGTCAAATACCGCAACACCAAGCAACTATTTTGTGAATTTCATGTCCTTCTTTCAACGGAAATCTAACAGCTGACCTTGAGAAACTTTTTAAGGATCTTTGTATCGGAATATCAACATGAGTTGCAGCAACTTTTTGAAACTTCTACTTCGTTCACGAAAGAGCGGTCTAACGAGAGATGATACACTTTTCAACCGGTGTTTGACTGTGCTCGATGTGGTTTTGTTAGGAATGGGATCCATGCTTGGTCCAGGTTTGTACGTGGCCACGGGAAAAATAGCTCGAGATACAGCAGGTCCAGCCATTGTAATTTCCCTCATGATAGCGGCACTCCCAGCGATTTTGTCTTCGTTCTGTTATGCCGAATTTGCCGCTCGCGTCTCGAGAACAGGATCTTCGTATGTTTATACATACCTTGCTCTGGGAGAGATATGGGCCTTTATGATCGGTTGGAATCTAATTTTAGAAAACGTCCTTGCCAGCGCACTGCTTGCAAATGAATTCAGCAAATTTCTGAACTCCATTAGCGGGAAAAGAATTTCAAAATTCATGACAGCAAATCTTGCTAAGTGGAGCGTGACAGGATTTCAGCCATATCCAGATTTCATAGCTTTTTTCATCGTTATTGTATTCACCGTCTTGGCTGCTACAGGGTCACGAAAACCAGCCCTGTTCATGCGGTTTGCGACTATGATTAATCTGCTGGTGGTCTTGTTTATTGTGCTCTCAGGATTTTACTTCATGGACACGACTAATTGGGAAACACTTGAAAAGTTCGCGCCTTTTGGCTTCAACGGAATCATGGCTGGTGCATCGATTTCTTACTTTGCATTTCTTGGTTTTGATATCATCAATTCCGCCAGCGAAGAGACTGACAATCCCCTGAGAGTTGTTCCGTTCGCTAACGCTGTCAGTACGTACATAGGGGTGTTCATTTACCTCATCACCGCAGCAATTTTGACACTTATCATTCCTTACAATAAACTCGGTTTCAACAGTCCTCTAACAGATGCATTCGGTTATACTGGTTTTGAAATTGGAAAATACTTAGTCGCCATCGGAGGATTCTTCGGAATGACAACTGCTCTGCTCACGTTTAATTATGCAGGAACTCGTCTTATTTACGCCATGGCCGATGACGGACTTTTGTTTCAAAGTTTAGCAAAGGTTAGCGACAAAACTCGAGTTCCGATTAGAGCTGGATTAATTTTCGGCTTCAGTGCCGCAATAATAGCACTTTTCTTAAACCTCGACGATTTGGTTGAGATGATGTCTATTGGAACACTCATGGCGTACACCGCTGTGTCTGTAGCTGTCCTTCTGGAGCGGTATCGACCGATGTCTTCGTCAGAATTTTCAACAAATGAAGAAGATTACGATACAAATGAAAATGAACCCTCTCCTTGCTGTGGAAAGCTTTGCAGAGGGATAAAGAAACAAATCTCAGCCGTGCGAGAAATCAAAAGCAAATTGGGTGCTAGGTTTGGTGACAAACCCAGCGAGGAAACTCATCGAGTTGCTGGAATTGCTGCAGCGTGTCTTTTATTTGCGGGTTATGGGTTTTCTCTGTCCGTCTCTCCAGCGAGCGGCTTGCCTCATTTGGCCGAGAAGAATCCTGTTATCATATTCGTCTCTTGCTTAATGGGTGCTATTGTCATCTTCGCCTTGGTAATATTGTTCTTGTTACCAACAGAGGAGATCAGGATTGCAAATGCAGTAAAATGTACTCCGTTCGTTCCTCTGATCAGTATCCTGACCAATATCTACCTGCTGACTAATCTGTCTCGGTGGACTTGGGCTCGAGTCGCTACCTGGATGTTTCTAGGTGAGTACGTTGTAGAGCATTTCCACAGAGTGACCTAATCCAGGATTAAAGGGATTTAACCTGCTGTGTTCTCTCTTAATGACGTAGCAAACCTGCGCTACCCTCTCAAACAATCAGATACAATACAAAAAACAATACCGACCTGGTCATGCACGTTTTCCCGCGGTTCGTTTCGTTTGCAATACACTTACTCTGAGATATCTGGCACTTGCCGCCCTTTTGATATCTGGGTTTTTCTCTGTCCCATAGTACAGGCAGCTTTTAGCACTTTTAACCATGAAGTCATTAGTTCGGCATTTAAGAGCTAGCCTATACCACAAGGGGCTTTAAATGATCCCATTGTGCTTGATTGAAGCCTCATCACTTTTTGTCTTTGAAGGTATGGCTATTTACTTCATGTATGGTATCCACAGAAGTAAAGTAGATTTTACAAAAGATGACGTTTCACGTGATTTCTTGGACCGGCTTCTTCCGTCAGCACATGATGAGCACGTTCGCAGCTGGACTCCAAGCAGTGAAGAGGGACCCATGTCACCCAGTAGTGACAGTGAGAATGATGAAGGGTTTCAGTCCAACTTAATGACAAGTGAAGACGAGTCTCCCAAACACACTTATCCACAAAGAAAACAAACAAGGGAAACACATACAACAATCGGACCTTCTGGATACCGTTAAAATTCTTCTTTTTCTTGGGACGAGCGTCCATTTGCTCCTTTTCTCGCCTCGGATACGTCATAGGTGCATTTATATTGACTTTAAATATTTTTTAGCAAAAGAAACTCGTAGATAATATCTGACAAGATGAACTTTTCTAGAGCACACTTTCCGTCAAGCCCTCTTCCGCGTCAAATGTGTTGTGTAGTCATAAGCAAATTTGACTGAGAAGGTGAAGAGGACTTGTAAATACTGTAAAAAACAACCATGTCAAGGACAGCCCTGTCAAGGAAACTGGACACGCCTGCGTCAATTTCGACTTTTAATACAAAACATACAATCGGACTTTTTTCAATTTGCACCTTAATTTTTGTACATTTGAACATATTTGTTTGTAAGTTATAAGGTCATTAAAATCACGACATCATTTCAGCTACGACAACGAACAGAGGAATGAAAACTTGTGTTGTGCCTTTGTGAGAAGGAGCAAATCAATTTTTTTGGAATTAATTGAAACAATTCAAATTTTATTCATCCTAAGAGTGTTTACTTGGAAAAAAAACTAAGTTGTTATTTATCTAAACCTTTCCACTTTCGACGATAATGAGACCAAATTCTTATTTCTAAAATCTTTTTAAAGTATATTATTAGCTTTAAAAACTGGAAACATTTTGGATGAATTTTTCTAAATTCTCAACACCTGTCTGCTTGACATGTCAGTGATACTGCATGGAGAATTTACATGTTGATCACCTCGTCGTTCATCTGGTTGAGAATGAAATTATTTAATATTTTGAAATTAAATGTATTTTGTACAATAAATGCTTAGAAGTTTATTCTGCGTTAATAAACAACACCAGAGGTAATTTATCGAAGGCTATTGGTGAATGGCAAAGGTAGGAAATGTAGGCGAAGAAAAAATTGGTCAAGGTTCAGGAAAAAAAAAAAAAAGAGATCCCATTTGTCTGTTTCCTTTGCTCATCCCGTGACGAGAAGTCACCATGGCTACAAAATGGCATGACTACTCCTTGCTATACCAGCCACGAAACTTTTTCACAAGTATTTGACAAGTTTTCATGGTATACATTGTAACTCTTGAACGTGCGGTTGGGAATCCTTCTGCGATAGATGGCTAGACTGCTAACATCTTGATTTCGCGAACGGGACTTTGAACGCGATGCTCGACGAGTTTGCTGGGAATTTTCGAAAAGTAGCTGTTTAGTCTTTTGGCCACGACGAAACACCGCGTCATACCAGCGAGTATTTGAAACTTTTTCATTGATTCATTAAAAGTCGGTTACTAGTGATCTACCGTCGCCTCTTTGACTAACCCCCATCTGTTTAGCTTGCGAGTAGGCTCTCATGTTTGGGTTTCGCCTAAATGACCTGAAGGCCCCTTGTTTGGACACGGGCGCCTATTTCACCATCGGCAGCCGCTTATGGAAAAAGTAATCGAAACCCCTGTATTATCCACATGATTGTCAGCAGGAGGATATCGTTGTCGATGCATGCATAAACCCCTGTATTATCCACGTGATTGTCAGCAGGAGGATATCGGTGTCGATGCATGCATAAACCCCTGTATTATCCACATGATTGTCAGCAGGAGGATATCGGTGTCTATGCATGCATAAACCCCTGTATTATCCACGTGATTATCAGCAGGAGGATATCGGTGTCGATGCATGCATAAACCCCTGTATTATCCACGTGATTATCAGCAGGAGGATATCGGTGTCGATGCATGCATAAACCCCTGTATTATCCACATGATTGTCAGCAGGAGGATATCGGTGTCTATGCATGCATAAACCCCTGTATTATCCACGTGATTATCAGCAGGAGGATATCGGTGTCGATGCATGCATAAACCCCTGTATTATCCACGTGATTATCAGCAGGAGGATATCGGTGTCGATGCATGCATAAACCCCTGTATTATCCACGTGATTGTCAGCAGGAGGATATCGGTGTCGATGCATGCATAAACCCCTGTATTATCCACATGATTGTCAGCAGGAGGATATCGGTGTCGATGCATGCATAAACCCCTGTATTATCCACGTGATTGTCAGCAGGAGGATATCGTTGTCGATGCATGCATAAACCCCTGTATTATCCACGTGATTATCAGCAGGAGGATATCGGTGTCGATGCATGCATAAACCCCTGTATTATCCACGTGATTATCAGCAGGAGGATATCGGTGTCGATGCATGCATAAACCCCTGTATTATCCACATGATTGTCAGCAGGAGGATATCGGTGTCGATGCATGCATAAACCCCTGTATTATCCACGTGATTGTCAGCAGGAGGATATCGGTGTCGATGCATGCATAAACCCCTGTATTATCCACGTGATTGTCAGCAGGAGGATATCGTTGTCGATGCATGCATAAACCCCTGTATTATCCACGTGATTGTCAGCAGGAGGATATCGGTGTCTATGCATGCATAAACCCCTGTATTATCCACGTGATTATCAGCAGGAGGATATCGGTGTCGATGCATGCATAAACCCCTGTATTATCCACGTGATTATCAGCAGGAGGATATCGGTGTCGATGCATGCATAAACCACTGTATTATCCACGTGATTGTCAGCAGGAGGATATCGGTGTCGATGCATGCATAAACCCCTGTATTATCCACATGATTGTCAGCAGGAGGATATCGGTGTCGATGCATGCATAAACCCCTGTATTATCCACGTGATTGTCAGCAGGAGGATATCGTTGTCGATGCATGCATAAACCCCTGTATTATCCACGTGATTATCAGCAGGAGGATATCGGTGTCGATGCATGCATAAACCCCTGTATTATCCACGTGATTATCAGCAGGAGGATATCGGTGTCGATGCATGCATAAACCCCTGTATTATCCACATGATTGTCAGCAGGAGGATATCGGTGTCGATGCATGCATAAACCCCTGTATTATCCACGTGATTGTCAGCAGGAGGATATCGGTGTCGATGCATGCATAAACCCCTGTATTATCCACGTGATTGTCAGCAGGAGGATATCGGTGTCGATGCATACATAAACCCCTGTATTATCCACGTGATTGTCAGCAGGAGGATATCGGTGTCGATGCATGCATAAACCCCTGTATTATCCACATGATTGTCAGCAGGAGGATATCGGTGTCGATGCATGCATAAACCCCTGTATTATCCACGTGATTGTCAGCAGGAGGATATCGGTGTCGATGCATGCATAAACCCCTGTATTATCCACCTGATTGTCAGCAGGAGGATATCGGTGTCGATGCATGCATAAACCCCTGTATTATCCACGTGATTGTCAGCAGGAGGATATCGGTGTCGATGCATGCATAAACCCCTGTATTATCCACATGATTGTCAGCAGGAGGATATCGGTGTCTATGCATGCATAAACCCCTGTATTATCCACGTGATTGTCAGCAGGAGGATATCGTTGTCGATGCATGCATAAACCCCTGTATTATCCACATGATTGTCAGCAGGAGGATATCGGTGTCTATGCATGCATAAACCCCTGTATTATCCACGTGATTGTCAGCAGGAGGATATCGGTGTCGATGCATGCATAAACCCCTGTATTATCCACATGATTGTCAGCAGGAGGATATCGGTGTCTATGCATGCATAAACCCCTGTATTATCCACGTGATTGTCAGCAGGAGGTTATCGGTGTCGATGCATGCATAAACCCCTGTATTATCCACATGATTGTCAGCAGGAGGATATCGGTGTCGATGCATGCATAAACCCCTGTATTATCCACATGATTGTCAGCAGGAGGATATCGGTGTCTATGCATGCATAAACCCCTGTATTATCCACGTGATTGTCAGCAGGAGGATATCGTTGTCGATGCATGCATAAACCCCTGTATTATCCACATGATTGTCAGCAGGAGGATATCGGTGTCGATGCATGCATAAACCCCTGTATTATCCACGTGATTGTCAGCAGGAGGATATCGGTGTCGATGCATGCATAAACCCCTGTATTATCCACATGATTGTTAGCAGGAGGATATCGGTGTCTATGCATGCATAAACCCCTGTATTATCCACGTGATTGTCAGCAGGAGGATATCGGTGTCGATGCATGCATAAACCCCTGTATTATCCACATGATTGTCAGCAGGAGGATATCGGTGTCGATGCATGCATAAACCCCTGTATTATCCACGTGATTGTCAGCAGGAGGATATCGTTGTCGATGCATGCATAAACCCCTGTATTATCCACGTGATTATCAGCAGGAGGATATCGGTGTCGATGCATGCATAAACCCCTGTATTATCCACATGATTGTCAGCAGGAGGATATCGGTGTCGATGCATGCATAAACCCCTGTATTATCCACGTGATTGTCAGCAGGAGGATATCGTTGTCGATGCATGCATAAACCCCTGTATTATCCACATGATTGTCAGCAGGAGGATATCGGTGTCGATGCATGCATAAACCCCTGTATTATCCACGTGATTGTCAGCAGGAGGATATCGGTGTCGATGCATGCATAAACCCCTGTATTATCCACGTGATTGTCAGCAGGAGGATATCGTTGTCGATGCATGCATAAACCCCTGTATTATCCACATGATTGTCAGCAGGAGGATATCGGTGTCGATGCATGCATAAACCCCTGTATTATCCACGTGATTGTCAGCAGGAGGATATCGGTGTCGATGCATGCATAAACCCCTGTATTATCCACGTGATTATCAGCAGGAGGATATCGGTGTCGATGCATGCATAAACCCCTGTATTATCCACGTGATTGTCAGCAGGAGGATATCGGTGTCGATGCATGCATAAACCCCTGTATTATCCACGTGATTATCAGCAGGAGGATATCGGTGTCGATGCATGCATAAACCCCTGTATTATCCACGTGATTGTCAGCAGGAGGATATCGGTGTCGATGCATGCATAAACCCCTGTATTATCCACGTGATTGTCAGCAGGAGGATATCGGTGTCGATGCATGCATAAACCCCTGTATTATCCACATGATTGTCAGCAGGAGGATATCGGTGTCGATGCATGCATAAACCCCTGTATTATCCACGTGATTGTCAGCAGGAGGATATCGGTGTCGATGCATGCATAAACCCCTGTATTATCCACGTGATTGTCAGCAGGAGGATATCGTTGTCGATGCATGCATAAACCCCTGTATTATCCACATGATTGTCAGCAGGAGGATATCGGTGTCGATGCATGCATAAACATAATGAAACATGTGAACCCACGAAGGTACCAAGAAAAACTTTTTTCGCAGCAGAGTCCTCTCCCTCTAGATGGACACCTTAAAGGACAGATCCCGAAGATGGTCAGTGCCGTTGCTAGTGCGAATATTACAATCATCTTTAAGACTCCTCTAAAACTGGACAACAGACAGATTTAGACGTCACTGGACAGTTGTCAAGTGTCCTCTTGTTCGCGAAACTCAATCAGAAAGCTCTCTAAAAGAAAATCTACAGAGTTGCTCAGGGTAATAAAAGCGTTGTTGAAGCAGTCTTTATTTTTACTTTTACTAAACAACAAATTCAACAATCTATTTTTTTACAGTTAGTACAATTTCAGTTAACAAAAATTAAATACCTCAGAGGATCCCCCCACATAAGCTCCCAGGCTAGCTCACTTTGCTCCTCAGGCTCAGGTAGAACACCGGGAATGTTGTCTATAGATGATAAAAGCCCGCTCCCTTGACTGGGCAGCGGAATACCCCCATGAACACAAAAGATCTGTGAATACAAACAGCATTGATGTTCTGAGGAAATTGTTCCACAAAAGAAAATAGAATAACTACCGATCGTAGAGTAGGGCGGTTTGGGAGCAAATACAAACGAAGCAAATGAACAATACTGGAAAAATAAATCAAGTGTTGTTGTGAATAACTTCACTTGATCTTTGCTACGATTTTACGCCTATCTCGCTCTCTTTACATCTTCCATTGCTTTGAAAAAAAAAAAAAAAAGAAAAAAAAAAGAAAACGGTGACTAAAGATCACTCAACATCTAACATAATGATCCTTACTAATTCCTGAGGGGAAATGCACTACTTGTGAGATAAAAGAGATTTCTGCCAAAATTACCTCACAATTACGAATTATTAACCAGTTTTGGGCGGCATCGTCTTTCTTATCTTTTACGGCATGGATCAATCAGAGTATGGATATCAGGCCAACACAACATGATCAAATGGATAGTAATAGGGAAGTGGCTGGGTGTAAGCCGGATCTTATTTCAACGAGGGAAAAACACTACGCCTTCTTTAGAATTTTGGGAGCATTTCAGGTTATTTTATTATGAAATATTTATACTTTTTACAGCGGGGTGGTGGGGGAAGGGGGAGCACGCACACCCTAAGCCACTTTTAAGCTGTGCGTTTATTCAGATCCCTTTACCTTATTATCTACAATTGCAGCAAGTGGTAAAACATCAAAGACAGCGTTAACTGCTTCCCAGACCTCTTCGCCAAGAACAGGACCAAACTTTTGTAGACACTCACTACGTCGGTAAAGGAAATAGACGAAATTAGTGATAGTTAAATTTTCACTTCGTAAAAGCGCGAGCTGTAACAAGAAAGGAGAAAGAGCTGAAGCCATACGATACAACGTTTACTGACTGAGTTAGGTCAGGCCAGAAGGGAAAGTTTTTGACTCGCGATCATGACGTAAGGGCCTCGGGTGCGTCATGATCCCGAGCCAGATATTTTACCGTTTTTACTCCCTCCGCAGAAAGTCACAGGGGCCCATGTAAGTCTCCGTCACGGGCTTCATTCAGAATTCGCAAAAAAACAACCCTTTCCTAATCGTACGGGAGTTCCTTCCCTTGTTTAGAACTGAAGCTGTCTCACCTAAGATATTATTGCAATGTTTGTGATACCAACGTTGGCTTCAACATACCTGTGAAAAGTGAACATTTTCTGAATGTCTCTGATCTCGTGGTTCCCTCGGATCAGGACAAATTTGGATGGGGCTAACACCTTCTGGGCAAAGAGGTATGCGATAACCTGCCGAGAACGCCGGACACTATTAGATTTCACACGTTGGAGAGTGGAATAACCCCTTTATTGGAGTTTACGGTGACTTGGGTGTGGTTTGAGTTTTTGTAAATTGTGAAGTCAGACCCACGAAGAAACAGTCATTACGTATGATGCACGATCCTCGCAGTAGTCATTGCTAGCTTCTTCTGCTTTTGATTAAATAGATATCATCAACTAGTCTCGACTGTTCAAAAAAAAAAAAGAGGAAGATTGGGAATGCAGCAGGGGGAGGTTACTCGTTGATGTTCATCAATTGGACAAAGGAACATCTAACAGACCGAAGGAAACACGACTAAATAGTGAGTCAAGGCTGATAGTTTCGAAAGAAACTGTTTAGGGTTGCGTCGGTGGGAGTAACGAAATAATTTGGATATATCAACAAAGTTGAAATGGTAAATTGGCCACCGTAACGATTACAAAAGCTGACGTTTCGAGCGTTAGCCCTTCGTCGGAGGGCTAACGCTCGAAACGTCAGCTTTTGTAATCGTTACGGTGGCCAATTTACCATTTCAACTTTGTTGATATATCTAAATAGTGAGTCAGTTTGTCAGTCGGTCAGCCAGGCAGTCGTTCAGTAAGATAAACAGCCAGTCGGTCGGTCGGTCAATTCAGTAGATAAGCAGTTAGCGAGTCAGCCAACCAGATAGGCGGAAAGGCTGTCAGTTAGTTACTTCGACAATATCCAGTGTTCTAATGCTTAGCTTGTTGTTCTAACACGAGGCTGAAAATTAATTCAAGTTAAAATCATTATCGCACCATCTTACAAACTGTTTACAATTTTGATTGAGATCAACTTCAGGGAATACTAACATTACTCCACAAAACGATGAGAATTATACCTCGACTCCATTCTCCCCTCGATCGACATAGTCCCCCAAGAACATGAAACTAGCGGGGGTTAGAACTGGGCCCATACGCCAAAGAACCTTCTCAAAACACACCAAATCACGAAAATTACCATGAAGATCACCTACCGAGAAAACAACAGACTTTCTAAGTGAAATTAAACGTAACAGAAATTAACCGCCGCCTGGTTAGCTCAATTGGGAGAGCGCCGGACTGCTGTGCGGGAGGTCGAGAGTTCAATACCGGCCGGACCAACACTCAGGGTCTTAAAATTAACTGAGAAGAATATGCTTCCTTTCTTTAACATCAAGAAATGGTTAGATATTCTAGTCTTCTCGGATAGGGACGAATAAATGGAGGTCCCGTCTCCTGCAGGGTTAGGGGCAAGAGACGTCAATTTCCCACGCACGAGATTACTGTGTGATGGATGTCCTCCCCTGGGGTGGGATGGGTGGGTAACAGGACCCCCGTTGATACCAGTGTTTACTACACTGAAGGGGCTATCCTGTATAAATATAGATGTCTGTCTGTCTGTCTGTCAGAAACAAATCACGCATCATTTCAAAAATCCTGCATAGCTTGCTCATCCGGTGGTTTCTGTGCGCTGTGTACCGTCAAGCAGCGGAGCGGCAAAGCCATGAGAGGCATCTGAAGGAAAAAATCTCCGCTATTCAACGCGTTTTCTCTACTCCGTAACCTTCAATTGCATAAATCATCCAAAAACTCGCCAGCTACGCAACTTAAATGCACATAGATCACCTGAGTTTCGTAAATCATAACCAACATCTGTGATCGCATTCACCAATCGGAAAGAAAGAAAATATGACTAGAAGTCTTTAAGAACTGAGAGTGAAAACACACAAACGTCCTGTAGCGCCGTAAAACAAGAGTGACCAAGTTGCACATGGTTTTAGTTTTGCAACTGATTTGTCTCTTGGAGGTGGTGTGAGTTCTCTACACCAGCCACAAAACGCAAAAATTCAATTAAATTATGGAATAATGCTGTTTATCTTTTGGCATGTTAATAGTGTTCACCAGAGAATGTATCTCAAGCTATAGCCGGTACTCCAATAGCTTGAGCCGGTACTCTAAATGCGAAAAGGTCTTTCTTCTCTACCTGTCATTGTCGAGAGTGCAAAACAGCGTTAATCAACCTCGATTTAAAAACTAGAATAAAAAAAGTACACAACTCAGCAAAGGGCTTGTTCAAAAGAAACACAGCGAAAAAAAAAAGCTTCCGAAACAGCGTAAATGCATTTTCCGTTCAAAACGACAATTATTACACATATAAAAACTCACCATCTATTTACACTTAACGGAGACTCACCGACTATGTAAGTGGGTGACTTAACTCTGATAAGTCGTGGTTCCGTCTTTATTATCTCCTGAAGAGTTCGACAGATACACAACAGACAGTTCCCCAGGGAAGTCATCTCCACCAGACCCCAGTTAAAACTTTCCTTGGATGTAGCTGTTGACTTTATTGTACGCTCAAAGTACCTTAGGGCGGACAGCATTTGATTGGCATCTGATTGCTGAATGGTTACAAATCAAACAAATGGATCACCTCTGTGCCTACATTTTAATAACATTCCACGCATCTCCCCCATTAACTCTTTAACCCCTAAGAATGACCAGCATTTAGTTCTTCCGTACAAACTCTACCCTGAATCAAACATTAAGGTCACGAGAACAGAGGAAAGTGATCATCAACTAAACTAGCTTTTAAATTGTGAAACAAATTCTCCTTGTCAGCACCTTAGGAAATGCATAGAGAACAGTATGGAGAATGTGTATTAGGCTGTAAAGGGTTACAAAAAGTTCTGTTACAATATGTTAGAAGGAGACAAAGTTTGTTGAAATCTGTTTGGTGATAGTCTGTTACATTTTTTGTCAGTGACGAAAGCAATCTGTGATCGTTAGCCTCGCACGCTTTGTAAATGGTCTAGAAAACTTGCGCTATCCTCTAAACCAGATAGAGAAATTAAACCAAGACTTGGTCATTCCTCACCTCCCATGCTTCACGCAGTCTGCCTATTTTCACTCTAAAAATTCCAGGGACTCTTAAGATAATTTTATTCTCAATGACCTTTGTAATAAACTTTGATTTTGGTAGCGCCCACCCAACTAGTATCTGGGATGCACGGGTTCAAATCCCGTCGAAGAATTTTTTCCCAGGCTTCTCTTCTGCAATTGCAAAAATTACAGTCCCATTCTCGGTCCCACTGCGAGGATAATTTCTAAGTTGACCTTTGATTTCGATTTGAAAACACTACATCAAAATGCACTCCATTTCACAGACTTCCACAATTAACATCACACACCTTGTTGAAGCAATTAATTGAAGGTAGCCGCGCAATCTTGAGTTTATTAGTTTCCAGTTCACTCTGCGCACTCCCTGACACCATGCCAGTGTTTTTCATATCCCACATTACACTGACGTCACTCAGCATTCCACTTCGACGCACTTTAACCGTGTGAGTGGCAAGTTCATATTGAATGTCTGTTACAGCTCTTAAAATAAACAAATGGCACCCATCAATCTTCTCCTCTGTCCCTTATGTCCCTAATTTTTTCCCTTTACAACTCGTCTGTGTGCTTTGAGTTCAAGTCACGTACAGTCACTGTGGTTCTGGGCATGAGTTGGACTGAGGATGTTCTTGTTTAATATTGGTAGCAATATGTAATAGTGAATTCTTTTGTCGTAAAACGATTTTGAGAGTTAAAGACGTCCACATATTTTTCTTTATTTATTCGATTACTTTTTCTTCTTCCATGTATCCCATCATGAGTGTCGAAAGTAATCCGAGAAAGGATCCTTTTGGTTTTGCTTTATTTCGCTCTGTGATTGATTCAGAAAACTCGCGCCACTCTCTACACCAATCAGATGCAAAAGTGAGACTAAACACGTATTGGTCGGCCGCGTTCCCCTTCGCTTTAGGCAATTTGGTTGTTTTTACTTTAAGTTCTCGTTGGCTCAGTAGTTTCCTTTCTTCTGCTGGCTGTTGTGATTATTTTCGTTTTGGTTTTATGACACTCAATTGAAATGGCTTTAAAATTAGAAAGTTAATATGTCAAAGTACAAAATAAGTTTGCATCTAATTTACAAAGATTACACACCCAATTGTCAAATTATTTCCTTCAAATTCCAAGGTGTCGTCCATTTGCTCACTCCTTCTTTTCTTCACTGGAGAGTTCGATCTGTTTTGCATGTTAACCAATCATATAAACAGTCAAACTGTACAGAAAAATGGGCGCATCTTGTTTCTCAGAATATAAGAAATGAATACTGATCAAGATTCAAGAATTACAATTGACATCTAATTCAGAAACGGTATGTCTGTTCTGAAATTCGTCCCTGGAAGCCATAAAATGGGTCACAGTACTCTGCAAAGGTAATGCAACGATAATCGCTCAGTAGGGACTTTGAGCAGTCAGGACGGAAACGCCACGGAAGACGTCGATTAAAAAATGAGTTTCTACTTTTAGTTAGAATTTCGAAAATGGCGGCATGTCTTTACCGTCTCATAGGGCGCCAGACCTCAAACTCAACATAACGCATAAAAGTAGCGTCGAGTTCCGAATGTAAATTAAAATAATTTGCCGCCGCGGTTTCGCTTCGCAGACGACGCAAATTTTGGTGATTTCACGTTGTTGTTTTGCAAAGGACGGCTAAGAAATGTACAAAGTTTTAAAACGTACGTGCTGGGCTATTGTTCTGCCAATTAGATCTATTGTTTTTCCACGTTCTCGTTGCCGTAGCCGTCGTGGTTTGCTTTAAGTCCCTATTATCGCGAAAAGGTGATTCATCGACGATATTTGAACGATATATTTTTGTTGGAACGTTATATCGGCGATATACATACTGTATAAGTACGTTGGTAACGCATTCCTCCTTGACAGTAGTAAGTAAGTATCACGACAGAATTTCTCCGTACAGTATTAACACATTATCGAACAGACAATGATGAGAATAAAGAAAAACATCAATTAGGGGCGGGATTGTTAGTTGATCTAATACTACCTTTTTTATGCTAAGAATTGAAAGGAATACTGGAAGGTGAATAACTAATGAGATGAACAGGGCTGAAGAGATTAAGAAACTTTATTTAAGCAGATAACGACAAAGCTGCGGGCCCCTAAAAAGATGGAGCACAGAATGGCGCAAACAAAGGATTCTTAAGTTAAACTGGGTAGCTGCTAGGGTTTGGATTTGAAACCTGAGTGACATGCATCCGACCCAGGTCTTCCACCATGGGCCCCTACTCACCCAATTTACAATACACGTACCTGGTGATCACCGATGTCTTTTCCTGAGTAAGGCTTTCATACATTTCATCCTGGGCAAGTTTGATGATTGACAAAGGCAGACGTAACAGCTGAGATGTCCCACGGAATCGAAGATTACCCACTGCTTCTAAAAAATCCACTAAGGACAGTTTGTCTGAAGGTCCTGAACCAAACATTCTGATGATATGCAGTAACACAAATAAACAATAGAAGTCCCTTAAAAGCTAAAGAAGAAATTTTCATAAATTACTTTGTACTCCAGATTCAGACAAAAGATTACCGCTTGGTCTAAGCCCTCTGTTAGCTGTAAGTAAAGTCGTTAGCCATGCATTCACACAAAATTTTCATGAAGCAATCACTATGTTGTCACTCTAGCAACCAAATTACATCCAAGTGAAGAAACCAGAAAAAGTAACGTAGTCAAAACAGAGATGGGTTACAATCTTAAAGGGTGGTTCACTATAAAATTGATAATTAACAATTATTCCACGCGGAGCGCGCGTTGGATATGGGATGATAGATAGCCAACGAGGCGCGTAGCGCCGAGTTGGCTATAATCATCTCATATCCAACAAGCGCGAGTGGAATAATTGTTTTATTAAAAACGTTGAATTAAATTATTAAATTTTATTAAATTTTTAGCTCCCTTTTAATTTTAAGCTGACACGTACGCTTACCATATTTGTAGATTACGGTATGTTGGCTGATATACCATAATGGCTAAGCCAATAAAAAGTCTTGAATTGCATTATCCAATGATCTAGTTTTTAATAATTAACAATTATTCCACGAGTGCGCATTGGATATGAGAGGATAGATAGCCAACAAGGCGGATAGCGCCAAGTTGGCTATATAATTATCTCATATCCAACAAGCGCTAGTGGAATAATTGTTTTATTAAAAACGCCCCCAAATCTTAAATTTTTTAGCTCCCTTTTAATTTTAAGCTGACGCGTACGCTTACCATACTTGTAGATTATGGTATATTGGCTCATATACCATAATGGCTAAGCCAATAAAAAGTCTTGAATTGCATTATCCAACGATCCAGTTTTTAATAACGCGATGATAATCAACCAGGATGATCTACCTCTTAACGCTTAAGGTATAAAAAGGGCTAAAGTACTAGTACCTGAATGGAAGGAAGGAAAGAAGGAGCAGTTGAATTATACCAACACTCTTTTCAGTCTACATTAGCTCCTCTAAGAGTGACCTTGACAGTTTAGCAATTCAATCCAGTTATGTACTTTAGCCATCACCTTAACAATGGCTTTACTTACTTGGCTTTGATTCTGGCTTCTTTTAAAACAACATCCTCTTCATTGCTCTCTCCTTTCAATCGCTGAATATCTTTTACCATGGACCTGAGATGTGAAAATGTAATCATACATCTGATCAACAATCTTGGTTTTATGCAAGCAAAATAATTTGTTATAAATAATTTTGCAACAAAGAGCCAAATAAATCAATTTTTCAATAAATAAATTATTTTGCAAGTCTTCCATATTTATTGTAGTTTCCTCCTACACTCCTGGCCTAAACTCTAAGGACGGTTTCTACATTTTTAGGTCTATATCAGTTCTGAGGTCTCATCCAAGACTTGTGCAAGTAATGTTACCTTAAGAGCCAGTTTTGAGTTTTAATCACTATTTTCAGGGGTGTAACTAAATGCTATTGCATTTATTTCTCATACCCACAGTCTTCATTTTCTAATTTTATATAACTGCACATCAAAGTGGCCACTTGGTATGATGTGCATGAGCTAAAAAAAGAGGAAAATTCTGGAGAGGATAGCTCAGATGGCCATGGCTCTACTCTATGGGTAGGAGGCTACTTCACAAGGCTTTGATTGACAGAAGTATAAAGGAAGACAAGTGATCAGCGATAAGTGGCCATTTAATTTTTAGTTTCACAAGGAGATTTAACAGTACTTAAAGGCCACGATAGTCCCTCAAAATCATGTTATGACTGTCAAGCAGTATTGAAAGAACTACCGGTACTCACTTGAATCCTTCAAAGGATAGACAAGATTCTTGCTCAGCAGAATAGCACCTGAATATGTATCGACAACGCAGCTCCCCAGATGGCCCTCCATGGGGTGTGGAGGGGTCCATGGCTGCCACTCCAAAGAGTAGTTCTTGATAGGTCAATTGCCTATGATTGTTCCAGTCAAATGCTCTGAATATCAGAGATTAAAATGTAATCAGTAAAATGTTCATATCTGTCACAAATGACTCAGGTAACAAGGACTTAAATAATTATATGGGCAATGTGGCACTGACTCAAAACCTCCTCTCTTTCACTCAAAAAATAAAAAATTAATGAAAAATTCAGCAACAAATTTTTAAAGTGAAAGTATTTTGAAGTCCTCAGATTAAGTGATAAATCTTGCATACATATTCGTTCAAAATTATGAAATATTGAAGCAAATGAAAAAAAATCAGAAGGAACTGATGAAAAGTTAAAGTAGTACATAACTTTTTAAATTATGAAACTACCCTGCAATGTGAGGGATTTATTCACCACTTTGGTAGTATAAAATTTGCATTTCAATCACAATCTACAGTGAAACAGACCCAAACACACTGCAATCACTTTAGACACACAAAGAAAAAACTTTGTCACTACATAATTTTATAATAATATTTCAATCTCCTTTTACCTGAATAAGCCTTTGAGTCCTGCTGTCACTCCAAGCTCTTTCATAACCAAGGAAAACCCTTCAAACTTTATTACCCTAAGTCCATCACAATACTTATCAAATTTTCTTTGAAGGAATTCTTTTTCTGTAGAGCAAGTACAAAATATTGAGAAGTATTTTGATGTTGAACCAGAAAGTGGGAGGACAAGGAGGGAAAAAATGTGGTTCAATTTCATTGCCAACAGACCTTCCTGGGCCTGGTCCATAATTCGTGACCAAGAACCAAACACAAATATTTTTCCACTCAAACTGGGATGTACTGGCAATATGATGATATAAGTTATTGTGGAGAACCTTTTGAGAGCACCATCTGAAAGTCCTATCCCTTTGGGTCCTTTTAAACCACAATTGAAACATTGCTGGGTTGTAATGCTTCCAGTTTTATTAGATATTACAGGTAGAATTATTGGTAACTGGTTTGCAAATTTATTTTGATCGGAAAGTGAGTCCACAAGCAAGAGTCACTCACTAACCAAAACACTGCTTAGTTTGGACCCAGGGGGTAATACTTGATTGTGTATTCTGATGGTTCAGGTAAGGGTAGTCCTGAAAAGGAATGTTGTCATTGGTGGTGACTATATAGTGATCTAGAAGTCATCATCAGAGTCAAATGAAGATTTGTTATCAGTGACCTGTTTGGCTAGTGCTTACAGTTCTTAGAGTGTCTCAATCAGAAAGTATTTGCATCCCTCTCGCACAGGAAAATCCAGTTTGGCACAAGATTTTCCTTTCAACTATAATCTTAAGTCTCCACTTGCTCAATTTGCTGACTTTACCATTTGGTAATTTGCTGTGACTTCATAGAGGAGGGTTGGAACATTTCTTGGAGACGCACAAATTATTATTTCCTAATTGTAATTGTCTAAGCAAGAACTGGGAAAAAGCTTGTACTATTCATAGGTTAGGGCATATAAACATGTAGGTACATGTACTAAAAATTGCAGGAAATTGATACATTGATACACAAAAATAAAAATCCTGAATAGGATGCAGTTATTAATTACAAAAATTATGAAATTTATCAGTTCTGTTATTGCATTTACCTAATTTTCCAAAATGGGCTGATTCCACAAGTTTTTCTAAAGCAGAAAAAAGACCATCTTTTGGAGTTCTGTGAGGAATCTTCCACGTACTAACACTTTTCAACGTATGACCACTAGAATTCTGTTGCTTTTCTGGTTGAACTTGCTCCAAAGTAATGAAGTTTCCCTCAGCAGGAACTTTACATAATTTTTGATGAAAATTTGACCCTGAGGTATTTATTCTTTCTAACATACGTGTACTGCTAACTCTGTTGTTTGCTACAGTACTTTCAGAACTTCTTTCAGCTTTTGTTTGTTCTTGAAGTAAACCAGAATCACCATTAGCCACTTCTGACACTTCTAAAACTATTAATTCTAGAAAAAGAGAAGTAAACAATCCTTAAAGTCAATACTAAAGAGATAGGAACCTTTCCAAGGGTTTCAATAATAGCTTTGTGGCAGGCAGATCTACCTACGTAATAATAATAATGATAATGATAACAATAATAATAATTGTGGACATTCCACAAGGTGACTGTTCCTGTCAACTTTTTCTGAGTAGAATTGGAATTTGGAAAGTTGGTTTTTGTAGATAGAGGAAAACCAGAGGATGCAGAAAAACCCTCGAAGCAAGGAAGAGAACCAACAACAACTCAATTCCACATGAAATGTACTGGCTACCTGCTTGTAGCCTTGTATAAATGTTATTGTACTCCCAACATACGTGTACAGTTAATTCTCTTTAAAATAGTTAACATCTAAGAACAACAAAGCAATGCAAATTGAACTATATCTAAAAATGTAAGAGAGTCTAAACCTTCCAGAGAAGTCCACACCTCCCTTAGAAGGGAAGGCCCACCAGATTCTCAAAAATTCACACATGCTATTCTTAAAACCTCTCATCTGTTCCAAATTCTTTTGAAACCACTTCATCTCCCAAAAAAAATGTAGAAAACCATCTAAAGGCTCAAAAAATGAGCAAAAAAAAAACTTGCATGACTGAGAAGAGGAGAGTACAAGGGACATTAACACATACACAAGAAATTCATTCCTAATTCTGAAAAAGCTCATTACTGAAAGCTATCTTATCCACATATAGATTCCTTATAGCTGAGGGTCTGCATGTACACAAACAGATCACAGATGACGTCAAAATGTGGTAAGAACAAAAAAGTGGTAGATGAGGCACAGCCAAGTGTTACTCTGATGGTCTTACCATAATTTTATGTCTCCTGTGATCTGTTACAGCAACATGGAATCTATTCGTTTTATATAATAAAGAAGCAAAAAACTGTCAATGATGACATCATCGAGTACAAACCAATCGAAATGCATGACAATGTAATTTGGCTTATTATATACCAGTGCCAGATCCAGACCTTAAGCTAAGGAAGGGGGACAGTTTTTCTGTGTGTTTACACCTGCCGGCTTTTCTTCTTTCTGCATACCCAAAATAAGGGGGAGCCTGGGTCTCCTGGAACCCCCCCAGATCTGCCAATGTATACTACAACTTGACAGACTGGAGTACCCCTTTTGCCACTCCAATGCTTCATCAAGGATAGCCACAATTGCCATTTCATCCATCTAGGATTGGTGTCTCATATGCACAAAAACTTAACTGAATGTTACCTTCACACAGAAATGGCATGTTTACCTTGACTCAAAGCCTTTTTAATCCATTGACAGACATCTTCTTCTACATCCTCACTTTGTGTCTCAGAATCAGAGAACCACTTAAACAAACTACCAAATGCACTATTTGATTCACTAAGCTGACAACAAGAAACTCCATTGTCACAAATTTTTTCCCTTGACTGGACAATGTTCTGACAGTTTTTACAAGACACATGAAATGTTAATGTCACAGATCCTCCTTTCTCGGCACATATGCTGTGTTTCACACCAGCCACACCATGAATATGTACTTGAACATTCTCGCCCTAAAAAATGATCATTTCACTTAATATCAGTATATGACCTGCCTACAAACGTAAAGTGTACCTATAATTGATGTCACAGTAAATATCATCAGTTTCATTTTTTAAAAATACAACAGAGCAGTACAAGTAAATGCAGGAACACTTGTCTATAATCAGTGTGCCACAGAACTTCTGCAGCAAAAGCACAAAACTTATTAACTAGTAGAAACAATGTTAGGCAAGGTCAAACCCTAAACAATATAAAAGCACTGTAAACATTACTTCTCCCTGTGGTGTACAAGTTTTAAACCTCTGACCAGCATCGTGCAAGAGTTTGATAACTAACACCTGTCTCATGCTTTCATTTTTCCCCTCACCCCCTTATGTCCTGCCAAAGAAAGGTTGAATACCAATCCATTTGTTGGAACAGGAGAGGAAGAAGTTTATTATCATCATATCTCCTTATTACTATTATTATTATTATTACTATTATTATTATGATTATTATCATTATTATCATTATTACTGTTACCATTTTCGTATTAAATCAGATTTTCCTCAAGTGTAATTCAAATTTTCAGTCACAGTCAATCACCTCCATTTCTCCCCTTCCTACTTGTTTGTTTGTTTGTAGGCTAATGATTGCTTCATTTGCTTGCTTTCAAAGTAGATATTTTGAGCCGCAGTACCCTTCTTCTAAACTGGGTTTGACGGTGCGCAAGCCACAACCCAGGCTCTCTTAGACAAGTATAACCGCTTACACGATCTTTCCGAAGAGCAGTGTTTTTTGGTCATTTAACGGTGTAATAATGAACTGCTCATTTCTTGAGATCCATATCAAAAAAGGAAAGATAAAGACCCAATGACAAGATCAGATTCCTTCCTTATACAAACACTTAACATGCTATAAAAAGAACTATAAATATATACCAGCTGATTCAAACACCATTTAGCTATTCCTTGACGAAAACTTTCATTTCCTCTTGGAACAAACCAAGGTAATTTCCATTGATTTCCACCATCACTTCTCCAAAGTAGCACCCTATCATTATCATTTGTCGTTAAAATAATTTCGGCTTTGTTAGAATGCGCCAGATGGCCCTGATTATCTTGTTGATGGATATCACCGCACCTGGAGGCCATGTTTACATTTTGATCGAGTTTGAAAACAGATTCGAAACGGTCAAAGGACTGGAAACGGGTGACTACTCGACGCGCGGGAAGTTGAATAACTATGGCGGCCTTCTCGAACAAGAGGATCGTTAAGAAACGTTTCAACTTTATGCTGTCGTCTTTCAGCCCGGAGGAGAAAGAAAAATTATCTCAGTGGATTAGAGAGCTTCGAGGAACGTACAGCGACTCTCCTGTAAGTAATAAAAAGTGTAATTATCACAAACTTTGGTTTATGATTGATTGAATCGAATAGTGTCGAAAGGAAAAATGTACTCGGTGTCGATCCGCGACGCTCGTGTGTTGGTCTTATTAATATTATCAACCAGTCAACTCGACTTACGACCTGATTTTCAAGAAAGTTAAAAGATATGAAGATCTACAGTCAGATTAGAACTGGAAGTGGACTTCAGCCCTTGAGGATTATCTCATTAAGCTTAAATAGTTAGCTTTAACCCGTTATACCCAAACATCCGCAGGCAAAAAAAAATATATGTGAACTTCATATATTCATCATATCTGATTTATCATCACGGGTTTATTACGAATCAACTTAACGGGCTGCTCCCAGTTGGCTTGTTAGCTCAATTGGTAGAGCGCTGCACTAGTATCGCAGAGGTCAGTGGTTCGAATCCCGTACAGGCCTGATTTTTTTCAGGTCTGATTTTCGCTATTGCATAAATAGGGCTCTCTACTGCGAGGATCGTGCATCATACGTATCCGTAGGCAAGTTCTTCATAGTGTTCTCTATGCATTTCTTGTGTACTTACCAGGAGAATTTGCCTCACAATCAAGAGCTTACCTAGTGAGCGATGACTTCCTCTATTCTTATGACCTGAATGTTAGATTTAGGAGTGATACTGTTGGGAGATGTTAGATGCTCATCGCGGTCAGGGGTAAAAGGGTAAACATAATACCAAGTTGCTTTTTATGATTAGACTTGCATTTTGCTAGGGTTGATTTTCCATTCTTTTCTGATCTCTAGATAGTGTTCTTTTTTCTCTTTGTTATTGCTGTTATTATTGTTTTTGCCTTTTTCAAACAAACAAACTTATGCAAGAAATTTTCAGATTTTAGCTCTGCCAAGTACACATCTATTATTAAATTAAAGATCTTCAATTCCAGCAGATTTGATGTAACTGCTTTGTGCTTCAATATATTGGCACAGTACGTTTTCTCAGATGACCCCAAACAATGCATGTTGCTGATTAGCTGCCTTGCATACTGTGATCATAAGGCAATATTCTTTTTTTCTATTACATTTATTTATTTATTTATTTATTTTTGCTATCATTAGCACTTTGTTAGGAGTTGCACACATATTGTTTGTGGAAAACCAAATCGAGGTGAAAAATTTCTTTGTGGCTGTGTATCGGGTAAGTTCATATTTATAATGCAACAGGGTCCTTCAGCAGAACCCCTCTTAACCTCAGTTAACTCAAACCCCCCAGTAACTTAAACAAGGTCCGATTTCCCTAGACCCCATTTTTCAGTCATTTACTATCATCTAACTCAAACCTTCTGCTAACAAACAATTTTTTGTTTCCATTGAGAGTTCAAGTTAGCAAGGTTCTACAATATTATTGCTAATCTCGTTGACAGGCATTAATTACAATAAACCGGTGTCTGTAATTTGGTGATGAACAATCTCACATCAACTTTCTCTTGACTTAGTATGCATAGTGTGATGATGATGATGATGATGATGATGATGGTGATTGTAGCAGCACATACATTCTGATTGGCTGAGGGCTATTTCTTGTGAATTAAGTATAAAACTGAAATGGAAATTTCAAATGTTGCCCCTGTGCTCTTGATTCTCAAAGGGGTGAAACAGATAAATAAAAAAAAAACAGTTGCTCTGGTCATAACTCGATGAAGGAAACTAAAAGAGTTACCATAAACATATTCCTTTGGCAAATGAGTCACGATGAACTATTCTCAGTCAATTCTTGATTTGGGAAATAATTATTTATTTCTGAATAGCACTAAAGAAGATTAACCTTTCAGAACACATTGAACAGTCATTGCCAAATTTGAAGAGGAACTAAGTCTGTGGATTGATCTATCCTTTGACATATCATTTTGTTTAGGCAAGTGGATTTTAAGGAGACAGTATATAGAGGACAGCATTAAGGCCAGGAAATGGTTAGATGAACATTTATATGAGTGGAATGAGCAGTGTGCTGTGGAGGGAATCTCTGCCTCTCATATTTTGTCGCCTTCTCGTTGGAGAAAACTTCTGCAACAAAACAATCCAAGCCCTTTTGAGGGTTGGAAAGCATTGGTAAATGTTGCAGATTCTAAGAAGAGAGCTGCTTATAAGAGGTAGGGTAGAGAAGCCTTTATACATTTGTTTGCTTGGTTTTCTATTCTTCTATGCACAGCTATACATTTACAAATAGCCCTTGCTGTCATCTATTTTTTTCCTTCAGTTTGTTTTTCCATTCATCCATTTTTTCATTTATTTCTTTGAAAAAATAAGACAGGCTCACTCTACTTCTTGTATGTGTAGCAATGAAGTTAGACTGAATGTTAACGTTCTTTTATATCAAAAACAAAATTTTTAAAATTATTTGTGTGTGTGCACATATAGTATGTATGTATTTATGAATATTTATACAGGATAGCCCAGTTTAGCAAATAGCTAGTTTAAATGGGGCCCTGTGAAACAATAACACCCACCCATCCCACCCCAAGGGAGGACATCAATCACACAGAAATCTCATCTGTGAGAAATTAACGTCTCCTACCCCTAACCCTGCAGGAGACGGAGCCTATGGTTTATTCGTCCTTATCCAAGAAGACTAGAATGTATCTATCCATTTCTTGATATTATAGAGAGGTAGCAAATTCTCCTCAGTTATTTTAAGACCATTGAGTATTGGTTTGGCCGGGGCTCAAACCCTCGACCTCTCACCCAACACAATCTGGCACTCTAACCAACTGAGCTAACTGGGGGACAATTGAGCTAACCAGGGGGTGGTTAAAGTAAATAGTTGGACTGATGAATGATGTTAGTTGTGCTAATCACAATATTTTGTTTGAATACATATGGCTAGAGGTATTTTATCTTATTTTTTGTTCTCTTAAGGTTGTTAGAGGTTGGTGGTGCTGCAATTGTCAGTGGAAAGCCACCATTCTCTGCTAGTCTTGCATCAAAAATAACGCATATCTTTGTGGAAAAAGCACTTGAGCAAGATATTCAAGCCCTTCAGAGTGTTGGGGTACAATGTCTGTCTCCTGATTATATTCCAGAATTCATACTTCAGGTGAGAAAAATTAAATGCTATTCTGTTTGAAATAATAATTTGGGGTACATGTGCAATGCACCTAGAGGACCACTTTGAGGATGACGTAGTAAAATTGTGTTTTGCAGGAGTTTACCTGCAATAAACTTCTTTTAGTGACAGAGTATCTAGTGTCCTATTGGAAAATCCATTTAGATGGTCAAAATGTTTTAATCTATAGATTTGGATTATACACTGTAAATCTGTTCACCCTTTTACGATGTAACATCAGCATCTATATTCTCCATACTGTTCTCTATACATTTCCTTGGGCACGGACAAGGAGAATTTGTTTATCAATCAAGAGCTTGTTTAGTTGGTGATCATTTTCTTTACTCTCATGAACTTAATGTATGATTCAGAGATGATATTGTAAGGAGAAATTAGATGCTAGTCTCTTTTAGGGGTCAAAAGGTTGAGTAAACTGCCCTAAACTCATAAATGTCAATCTGGTAAATAGTCTCCTTAGCAGCTGTTGCTTGGTCTTGTCATGCAATACACTCTCATGCCAGAGGTGAGGGAGAGTAGCAAGTGACTGCATCTTAAGGCCCACATAAACGGTTTCAACATTTATTTTGAACAACATTCATTAAACAAAAGTAGAACGGATGTTGGGAAAATGTTGGATGCAAAAACAAAGTTGTTCAGAGGCCTTTCAAAGGCCTCACAAAGGCCTTACAAAGGAAAAGTTGAATCGATGGTGAATGAAAGATTGAACTGATTTAAACTTGATTCAACATGCTTTCAACAAGCTTTCAACATTTATTATGTTTTCAGCAATGTTGGACGACCTGTTTAAATGCACCGAACATTTGTTTCAACAAAGTGTTGAATGCATGTTGAAGCAAATGTTGAAATCGTTTAAATGGGCCTTTAGTGTATCAATGTTGTTCTGGTCAAATGAAGATTTCTTAATTATTGTTTGTAATAAATACTGAAATCCTTTATATTTTTATTTTTCTCAAGAAGAAAAAAAGCTTCATTTTGATTTTGATTCAACAAGAGAATTGCAAATGTTAAATTCCTTGGACTTGCAAGGTTTTGTTTGTGTTAAAGTAGGAAGGTAGGGTACTTAGGGGTTTTATTGGATCCCAACTTCTCAACTGTTCATATGATAGCTAACATCTTTCCTTCAATTCTGACAAACAGGATCCTCCTCCTTCTACTGCTGAATATTCAATCTCGGCTTACAATTCTCCTTTAACTCAACCAGCTGTTAAACTACAAAGAGTTTTTGGCAGGTCCAAGAACACTCCAGTGTTGAGTAGTCTGGACAATGAGGTTAATGTTCGTGTGCAATCCAGGATGAGGAAAGATAGTGCTGCTAACATGCCACCTTTAAAAATATCAAGGGCAACCTTTTGTGTTGGAAGAGAGAATCACTCTGTCCCATTTTCCAAAGAGTCAAAAGTTTGGTCTTGTTATAAAGAAGAACACAAGGTGAAAACTACTTTAAGAGAGGCAAAGGCATTGGGTCCTTGTGTTCAAAAAGAGAAAGACCATGTGCTGCTGCTACCGCAAAAAAGGTCTAAACCATCTGCTGAAGTTTTCTGTTCTTCAGAGTCACCAAACAAAAAACAGAAACAGGTATTCTAGATTTAATGAAATGTTTTAATAAATGTGTCCAAACTTAATATTCAAACTTGGTATGCTATCAATATGACTGTGTATTACAAGGTTTGGAATCTTATTAGTGGATGGAAGTGGACTGATTAAAAGCTTAATGAAAACCAAAATTTTATAACCTCGAAATGGTCAGGGCTGGGTTATAATTATCATCTCTCCTTGGAGAGACTGTTATGGTTCTTTTGTTATTGCTATGAACTGGTATGATTAAAAATCTACCTTTCAGGTCACAATTTTTGTGTTACTATTTTGGTGCAAGTACAGTGTGAAATGTTCATTTATTCTGTTGTTAGCATGAAAACTGGGCAGGGCTCATTAACTGTGTGGAGAGGTGGAGAGCAGTATCAAGCTTAATGATTGACTCGAATACACATAATGTAAGTCACTTGAACTTTTTGATTCCATAGATTTTACTTGTGTCATGACACTTTCACATCAACTGATTTACTGACTTTAACAAGTAATCCATAACAGCAAACATTGTACTTTACACTCTACACTTTATTTTATAAAGATATATAAAACAAACTTAAGGTTCATCTGTAGTCGAGTCAAATACCTGCCCAGCTGGAGCTTATCCAGGGTAACATAGCATAAAAAGCAACTAGGAGTAACACTACACCCTCATGGCTGGGATGCCAGTCCATCTCAAGGTTACCCCTCCCCCCCCCCCCCCCAGCATTCAATAGGCTTCCTGATAATTCACCAGTACTCATAAATACTCCTGGGGGGGGGGGGAAGAGGCACTGTGAGAGTAAAAGTGTTTTGCCCAAGAACACAACACAGTGACTAAGCCAGGTGTCAAACCTGGAGTTCAGCACAATAACCGCTCGGCCAATACGTCTCTCCTATACATGTAGAAACGAAAATTGAAATGTTTTTCCCCCTTTTTACAGGGAAGTGTCCAAAGTGAGTTTCCAGGTCACATTCAGGATTCAATAGATGGATATCTGGAAGAATCCCACAAATCTACGGTGTTAGATGTGATTGGTTCTTTTGTGACTTCCAAGAGGTACCCTTCCCCACAGCTTCTTCATACCATCACACAAGGCCTGCTGGTTGTAAGTTTAAGGCCACAAAACATTTTTTCTTTTTACATGTCCATTAGCAAAGAAAGCTTGTTTAGTTTATTTAGTTTATTAGCTTCGCCGACCGGCAGGGACACCGCAACAGCTTGCGCCAATTGCTGCAGGCCCAGTAAACCCACCCATCCCAACCCAGGATAGGACATCTATCACACAGTAGTCTTGTGCATGGGAAATTAATGTCTCCCACCCCCAACCCTGCAGGAGACAGGACATCCATTTATTCGTCCCTATCTGAGAAGACTAGAATATCTAACCATTTCTTGATGTTTTAGAAAGGTAGCAATTTCTTCTCAATTATTTTAAGACCTTGAGTGTTGGTCCGGCCGGGGCTCAACCCTCGACCTCCCGCACAACAGTCCAGCACACTATCCATTGAGCTAACTGGTCAGTGATACTAATCATGGAAGAATCACAACTTGCAGGAATAGCATTCTCCCTCAATGTATTAGAATTCCTTGACCAGGTGACATGAGGTGGTAATCATAATTTGTCTTTGACAAGCTTTTCATTGCTTAGTCCTCTTGTTATCAAACTAGCCTGTCATTTTTTTTTTAACAAGGTGACTTTTGATTACGCCTTTTTTTTCTTTTTTACCTTTTTCGTTTTTGTTTTTTAACTGGTGCAAGGCCGTGCGCTAAGAAAAGTAGAAGGGAGCCCATTGCTTTGAAATTGTGAAATCCAAGGCATCCAGCATATGCTTTTTATGAACAAACTAAGATTCCATAGTCACCTAAGAGCAAAAGCAAAATGTCAGGAGGAGGAACCACTGGGCACTGCTAAAGCACAGCTCTGTGATGAGAATAACTGGTTGAGCAAACATTTAATACTGTACAGGAATACTTCCTTGTGTAAAAGTAGCCCAGACATTCAGTTGGTATGATGAAGTGAGACAGTAAACAGCCCAACAGGGGTGGTGTACGGAGAAAATGGATTGGATAACCTCACCCCATTGTGCCTCCAGTAACAAGTTTTTGTATGATTTGGTCCTATATTCCACGACATCAAATTTTTGTCTCCTTTGCAACTCTTTATTTGAATGTCATTCCTCGCTCGGCTCCCATCCCATAAAACAAAGCTTATTTGGGAAGAAACAAGGCAAATTTTAGGTTTCATGAGGTCAAAAGTGATAAGTAGACAGGCAAAAGAACATGTTGGTCATCTGTTGGCCAAATGTTTACACTCCACTAAAAACTGTGACAAACAGGGCATTAACTGGGATTACTGAGCCGATCCACCACCAAGAACCTGCACACCTTGGACTGTCTGTGAATCATTTTAAGGGCCATGAGACTTTGTAAATAAAGACAATTAATTTGGTGTTGCCCCGAATTTGTAGTTAAGAAGATATGTAACTACGAGAGGGTGATATTTGAAGCCATTTTTCTAGTACAAAGGTTGGCCGATAGGGAACTGCGTTTTGTCGTTAAGGGTACTTTCGTTTGTAACAACAGTTCTGACGTAAAACAATTAACTTTTTGTCTTCTGCGTTAATTTTTTATTTGAAACTCACTCAATGCCCTTGTTATGTATTTAAAGATACGATGAAACGGAGTTAAAGTTCGCTATTTTTTTCCCTCCAGAAATCTCCATCCAATGTCCTGGCCATCAAAGCCTTCCATCTGCTTCATCGTCTCCTCACGGTGCACACACCTTCCCAAACCACTTCACTGTACCACTCAGCACTTGGCTTTCACACAGATGCAAGTGGAATGTCAGATGAGAAAGGAGACAGCTGGGAATTTATGAAAACAGTTTACAGGTAAAATCTCAGTTTGGGAAAAAAACTACAATTTTAAATCAATTTTTGAACCTGTTCTCACGATGATTGTTTTGTCTTCCATCTGAACACCACATGTAATTTGCTTTTTGACAAGGGTGGATGTAGTACAACTTGGTTCCTTTTGTTTTTGTTGTTGTTGTTTTTTTTTTTACCGTCTTGTTTTGTTTGTTTGTTGTGAGTTTTGAATTGTCCTCAGTTTTAGGTGGTTGGAAAAGACCGTATTCCCTCGATTAAATGTGCGACGATTAATAAATTTCAAACTCGTGTAAAAAAGAAGCATCCTTACCGTTCTGACACCTCGCGTTTTATCTGAGTTAGAGTCGTATGGATCGTAGTGGGCTTATTAACCTTTATCGGAGGGCGGCGTTTATTGCTAACTTTGCTTCTAACAGCGTCGCTTAATCGAGGGCGGTTTTCATTAGAGGCAATAGGGTAGTTTGTAGTGGTGCTGTCCTTAAAAGAAGTGTGTTATAGTTTTACAATGCCACTTCAATATTGCCTCTTAATTTTCAGTAACAAAGGTGACAACAGCCAACTTGTGTTGAGGTTTACGACCACTTTACTGGAGAAAGATTTTAATGAGCGTATCAATGGGTATGTACATGTAAACTTTATCGCAGCTTGAAAGTGGCCTGCGTGACAAATGTAGCCAGTGAAAGTTTTTATTGACTGCAACCTTTGATGTAACCTCCTCATGCTTGCCTTTGGAAAAAGTCGCAGGCAATTTCGCGTACATGCACACGAACGGGGATCTCCATCTTGGCCGCTCAGGTCGCCAATCAGAACACAGGATTCGCTTCACATTGCTCACGGGCGCTGCCAGCTATAAATTAAGACCTCTTATTATATTGCTGGTAGCGCCCTCGGGCAATATGAAGCGATTCCTGTGCTCTGATTGGCTACCCGAGCGGAAAAGATGGACCCAACTTTGATCCCCGTGCAAGAAAAAAGTGCGTGGAACGGACTTATAAAGTTTGTAACTGTCGAACAATGTCGGCGATGAAGTCGCAAATCTCTAAGAAAAATGTGTAGCAACTAATGGGGAGAATTGTTACAATCAGTTATGGAGAGTTAATGGAGTAAACTCAGTTCATAGTAGATCCCTTCCCCGACTCTTTTTGGTTGAAACGCAATGACTCTTAGGACTAGTGACTTCTCAGCCTTAACAGACGGATTCCAGTAGGTCACAGCCTCACCGCAACCATTTGTCAATTTTTCATAGGGCTTCAACCACTCTTGGTGAAAAATTACACTGTCTGAAACAATCCCTGCTTTGGCAAATGTTTTGGCCGGGGTCGTGTTCAGTCTCTTTCAACACTCGTCTGCGTGAGATCTTCAGGGTGATGTGGGCTACAGCTTGTTCATCGCATGACGAACCATCCCAGGTGAGTGATTGGATGAATTAAAGAAAACTTTTTGTATTTCTCCGGAATGTGTTGATGGTGTCGTTGCTCGAAATGTGAGGAGATGGAAGCCTGACGTCATAGAACAGAGAAAGCCTCAAGTTATCCTAATTGTTGAATGGTAAAATAGATAAATAGTCATAAGAAATTCCACTGCTTCGCACAATATTTGTAATAAAATACACGCTAAAATAGTAAGGCTGAGGAAAATTTAATTAAAATTAGGCTTCACAAATAAACTGAAACATTTAAAAAATAGGTTTTAACAGATGTAAGATCCTGAAATTACCCAGATTGCGAGCTTTTCCATGATGAGGAAGCCGAAACATTAGAATTACTCTTTAATGAACAACATTAACTCTTCATAGGATAAATTGATTTACCGTAGTTCTCGGTTATAAGGCGCATTTGGTTATAAGACGCACCCCAAACTTGGCAACTTAGTCAAGCCAAGTTCCCAAACTGAAAATTACGTGGAAATACTTGGTTATTAGATGTACCAGAAGGTTGAGAGTTAACAGAAAAATCCGTGCGTCTTGTACACGAGAAACTACTGTAGCATTTACTAAAAGAGTGAATAGCGTTGAAGGCACGCTCTGATTGGCTACTCAAACTCCGGATATCCTTTGCAATTCACCTTCGACCAACAAGTGCGCGATTTGCGGCCGAAAGTATTTTAATCGTTGCATAAAGAAATGGGTTCAAATCTTGTTTTTGTTCTATATTATGCCACTGTTTCAATATATAAATGTACTAATACAGCTATTCGCCTCAGCATTGGTGGCTAGCGGTGAATATTTACGTAGCTGCTTCGCGGTTCGGTAAAAGTCAACCACTAGCCACCTTTACCCCGATGAATAGTTGCTGACTATTTAATTTCATTATACCTTTCTTTCTCCAGATTGCAACTTTGATCTCACTGCAAAGTTTCGTTGCCATGGCAGCTCGATGCTTTATTCTTTCTGACGTCGTTTCCATGAAGTGTTCCGAAGATGATCTAGGCACCAGGTTAAGTGAGCGTTCGCGAACTTTTGTGAAGGAGCTTTTCCTGGTCCTTGAAAATAGAAACGAGGCTGCATTGAAGCGAGTTTTGGAGACATGTAGTCCCACGTGGCTTCGAATGCACGTGACGGACATGCTACTGGTAAACTACAATGATCGCTTGGTACCCCTGAAGAGACGCCACCTGAATACTAAAGGCTTATCACTCGAGAAAATAGTAAGCTGGTTTTGTGTGCTACGCAGTAATGTTCTATGCATCCTGCGAAATATTCCTCTCTCGAAACACATACAATGCTGGAAGTGAACAATGAATTTTCCATTTCAACTGAACGTCGACAGTAATTCGAGATTGTATTGGTTTTGCTTTACTTCGCTCTGTGATTGATCCAGAAATCCTGCGCCACTCTTTCCACCAATCAGATCCAAACTTAAACTAAAAACGACTTGGATTTATGAGTTATGAAAAGTAATTCTTTCTTATTTAATGTAAATTGATTGCATCTCATTTCCCTCCCATATTTTCTTTTCTTTTTGTTTTCCATAATGAAAACAATTTATTTGACCCGAGGTTGCTTAAGTTTTTTCCCATACAACTTAAGTTTCGAATGAACAGATGAATGTTACCTTTGACAAGTTCTGTTTTTCCATATAGGTTTCGAACTATTTCTTCCTGTTACCTGTGGCTGCCTCGGCAAGTACCGACTCCGTCCCAGGATCTGCTACTGTAAATGGAGCACCATGTAAACGAACTCCACATCAGGCTGTTGGGTGAGTACACTTTTCAGACGCGGTGCGGATGCAGTGAGTACACAAGGGATTGAACCGTCGAATAAAACAATAGCAAGAAGCTAGATGAGGGTTAGAAATGACACTGAGAGGGGCCCCGAAAGTTATCTATGTTCAAAAACATAAAACTGTATTATTTCAATTTTACTGAGATTTACACCGTGAAGTACTATCGTTCTTGTCTATGATTGGACGAAGGATGTATTTTTACGGTCGTTCGCTTCGTACTCCACAGCTCAGTATGAATGAAATAAGAACATCATACCATGGAAAGTGCGCACGAACGATTTTTATTCTCGCGTTGCGATGCATCAAAAAATTCACTTGTTTGTTTATTTGATGCATCGCAACTCGTGAATAAAAATCATTCGTGCGCACTTTCCATGGAATAGTCTGTTTACTATTATGATCACTTTGGAGGGTATTAAGAAGATGAAGACTGGTCAAAAAAATGACAATGTGTGAACAACCGCGCGAGCGTGTGCTTGGGCTAAAATTCATTGACATGGCAATGATCACGCGAGAGACCAGCCGTGGTGAAAGGGATGGTTACCCCAATAATTTACGGGTCAAATTTGTTTATTCATGCCTCCTTTGGTGAAAATCGATAAGGAAAATTTAGTGAACAATTTCTCCCCATGAAAAACAAGAGTAAAATGAGACAAATATTTTACCCAAGTGTTTCGCGTGCCAACTGAAATGCTTTTTCCGTCACTTATAAGACTTTATATCCACTATTTTCCGAACAGGGTATTTGATAACAAATTGACTTTTCATCTTGAGCTCCAAAACGTGAAACGCGGTCGGAAGGGAACGGAGAATCCGACTTGATTTTGACAGTCGGCCGCGTGTACTTCCGTTTGATGATTTGTATTGATCGCATTAGTGCTACTTACCATGGGGCGGATGGAAGAAAGCCTCTCTCACGCGAAACTCGCTCTCGAACTTACCGAGCAAACGCTTAGAAAAAGGATATAAAAGAAATTAAAGAAATATTCGCTAGATTCACGCAAGGGACACACTCTACTTTGCAACCAACCGGTACTTACGTCAGACATTCACGGTAACTAATCAATCATTCTACTGAATGTCTTTTTTGTTGCGTTCATTAATACTGCTTGAATTTAAAAATATCAATAGTAATGTAGGTGACGTCATTAAGGTCGCCATATGACGTATAACTTACACTATACCATAGATTCGTGAGGAATTCTATAGTATGTCAAGCAAAATAAATTGACCATGAAAGCCGGGAGTGAAAAAGACAAGACATGAGAAATGATGAAAATTGAGCGTTCTTGTTTTTTTTCCTCTAAATGTTTGCCCTCATCCTTCGCATCATTTACGTCAGTTTCTGTGCATGTACATGACGTTTTCCAAAGACGATGGTTAAAATAGAATGTGCACTTCTGACTGATATCACTATTCTCCACTGAAACCTCATTTGTGGAAATTACTAATGTTAATTCAGAAATGTGAACGGCAAAAATACCTGGATATTCATTTGAATACGTTCCAACGCTCTGTCCTCAGGGGGCGTAGGATTATTCATTGTGAATCACTAGACTATCGCATTTTAGAAAAGATCTCTAATGAAGCCTTTCAGGCATTGGGGGCTGAGATAACCTTTGAGAATAAGAAAAATGTTATCTATGGAATTTTTTATAGACAACATAACACACCTGAAACCTTTGAATTGTATTTTGACGAGTGTATTGAAAAATTCACGTCTTCTGGAAAAGAAATAGTAATTATGGGTGATTTCAATCTTGACCTTCTAAAGTGCGAGTCATCCAATTATAGTGACGACTTTTTATCGTCCCGTCAAAGTTGTTATCTCACTCCTTCAATTGACAAACCAACACGTGTCCGTTCTTCTTCTGCCACCCTTATCGACCATATCTTTATTAATAATAATAATTAATAATCCTGATAAAGTGATGGCCTGTGGAAACTTAATCACTGACCTAAGTGATCATTTTTCGCAATTTTGCATTTTAAAATCTATGAAAGCAAAAACTCGGGTTAAGAAATCTAAAATGCGAGAGTTCTCACATTTTTCTAATGACAGGTTAAATGCTGATCTTTCTAATGTGGAGTGGAATGTTCTCTTTGCAAATGAACCAAATGACGTTAACAGCATATTCTCCTCCTTTTACAATAAATTTAACAAACTGATGAACAAGCATGCACCGATGAAAACAATTTCTAATCGCAAAGCAAAACAGTTCACCAAACCATGGATCACTAAAGGTTTGCGAAAATCGATTGGAGTTAAAAATAAGCAATTAAATATGTACCTTGACTCGCTTAAGCAAACAGCAATATTATGCCAAATTCTTTAATGATAATTTGACAAATACGAAACAAACATGCCTATTAGTTCTATTAAAGATCCTGATGACAATAATTCAATTTCAAGCAACCCCAATAGAATTGTCAATATTCTCAATAAACATTTTGCTTCGGTGGGGCTTAAATTAGTAAATAAGTTACCATCCTTCCAGCGAAACTGTTTTGATTTTCTCAACAGATCTAATTCTCCTGATACGTCGTTTGCCTTCAATTTAGTAACCCCATCTGAGGTGAAACTAGAAATTTCTCGCATACCGAACAACAAATCTCATGGCTTATATTCATCTCCAACGCAGATCTTGAAGTGCTCGTCGAATATTATCAGCAATACCCTTGCAAAAATCATAAATCTATCTATTTCGACTGGAGCATACCCGAATAAGCTAAAGACGGCTAAGATTGTTCCTATTTTTAAAACAGATGATAATACTGATCCTAGTAATTATAGGCCAATCTCTCTACTATCTAATTTTAACAGAATTTTTGAAATATTGATTTTCAAGAGAATGGATTCTTTTATTGAACAACATAATATGCTTTCTCCATCTCAATATGGCTTCCGTAAAACACTTTCAACTCAGCATGCAATCCTGGATATTGTGAGCACCGTACAGACGAACGTCTATTTTCGTGTGGAGTTTTTATTGATCTAAAGAAAGCTTTTGACACTGTAGATCATAAAATTTTACTACATAAGCTAGATCACTATGGTTTCCGTGGTGTCATCAATAAATGGTTTTCTTCTTACCTACAAGGCCGAACCCAAACAACTCAAATTGATTCGTATATTTTTGCTAGAAGTAATTTTACCCGTGGTGCACCGCAAGGCTCCGTCTTGGGCCCACGACTTATCCTAATCTATATTAACGATATTCAAGAATGCTCTGAAAAGCTTCAATTTTTTTTGTTTGTTGACGACACGAATATCCTGTATGCTGACAAAAATCTTAGGTCATTTGGAGTTAATTGTTAACCAGGAGCTCTACAAATTGTATGACTGGCTAACAGCAAATAAATTGACCCTGAATTTAAAAAAATCTGATTTCGTCATATTTTCACTTGCTCGAAGAAAATTTAATTATCAACCTAAAATTATGATGTTTGATAACGAGCAGAATAAAAATGTAGCTTTAGAATGTAAGGAATTTATAAAATACTTAGGGATACTAATTGATAATCATCTAACTTGGAAACATCATATTAATCATATAACAATTAAAATAAGTCGAACCATTGGTCTAATATCTAAACTACGGCATTTTGTTCCAAAACACACTCTTATAAATGTCTATAGATCTCTCGTTGCGCCTTATCTGAGCTATGGGCTAATAGTTTGGGGCCAGGCGTGTAAATCATATCTTGATAAGCTTCTAAAGCTGCAAAAACGAGCTCTACGTTTTATATATTTTTCTGACCGCAATCAGCATGCAATTCCTCTATTTTCCGATGCTGTTATTTTACCGCTACAATTTTCTTATTATGAACTTACAGCTAACCTGATGTTTGATATTAGACACAAAAACACGCCTAGAAGTATTCGAGACCTGTTTCAAGACATTTCTAATATTCACCCCTATAATACCCGATCCTCTGCTTCGCACAACTTCTACACACAAAGCTCTAAGCTCTCTATTCAACTGAACTCGTTTTCTACAATTGGAACAAAAATTTGGAATGAGATGCCTCTTACATTAAGGAATCTCTCAAAATATGACTTTAAGAGAAAAATTAAAAGAGTACTTTTCAATATTCTGTCTTCGGAAGACTCCTATCTCGACATACGAAACATCATTCAAAAGGTCAAATTTTCTTAAGGTTTTTAATGTATTTCTAGAATAACAAGTATAGCCTTAATTGTACTATTTTTGTATTTTTGTAGTATCTTTGTTTTTATACCTACTCTTTTTATTTAACTTCCTGATTTCTGTAAACCTGTATACTTATTCTCTCTAATTAATTTCCTGATTTCTGTAAACTTGCATACCAACTTTTTTTCTTAGTTAAGACATGACCCACCTAGATTAGCTAGCTACCCGTGGGCATGTCGAATTTGTTAAAATAGTCATTAGTCATTAGAAATTAGAATAAATAAAGGTTGTTGTTGTTGTTGAGGAAAATCGCTTGTTTCTTTGCTGAAAATTACAAAATTTGAGTAAAAAAAAGCAAGAGCCGTCAAAGACTGAGTTATGTTCAGCTCTCAGAAAAAGGAATGGGCACATCTTTGGTGGTAAGACACCATTTGATTTTGAGGAAGGACCAAAATTTGCCAGTGCTCGCTCTCCTCTGGGAAAGCGTCAAGAAACACTGAGAGGCACCTGCACGTCGTCCAGCAAGAATATTCAAAAATCACCAACGGTTGCCTATGCCCTTCCACATGGAAGAGTCTGTCCAAAATTCACCGGCGTCCTACTCAAATACCATGACCAATAACTGGCATTTTGTACAGCCGCCAAGTAAGTTGGTCCCTGCTGAATTCTTAGTGAGAGTGAATCGACGTGACGTCCATCGGCAAACTATGAGACCTCGAACCTTTCAAGTCACACAACCGCAAGATCAGAGAAGAACAAGCCAGCATGGTAGGAAGGTTGCCAGACTGGAGTCCGTGCTACGTGCGCATCATGAACCCGAGACGACAGAAAAGAAAAGAGAATCCACATTCCAGAATAAAACCGTGATCTGTAAGTCGTACTTAAAGCTACCTTCGCTGGAAAAAATAAAAATCACTTACCCTCTCCTTGAACGAGAGAGGGCAACAGTAAACCGAGCAAAACTACGGCAACGACGTCTACACAGAAACAGTAGAAGGAATGGACTTTGTGCACAAACAGGTCCGGCTCATCAACATCTAACATTCATCCGTGTTTTACGAAA
>NC_142531.1:11883059-11963059 GCF_964205215.1 Stylophora pistillata
AACATTAGGTAAAGGTTACCTTAATGTCTGTCATGTAAGGTTCAAATTAAATTTTTCCTATTTTTTTTTCTTAATCATTATTTCGATAGGAATGCAAACAGTCGTGAAGTGAAGAACATGAACCGTCGAAACGCAAAGGGTAAGTTTGAATTCATATCTTGTTCTTATGGAAGAACTCATGCGGCGTCTGTGCTAAAACAAAATACAGTCGAACCTGTATTTAGCGGCACCGTATTAAGCGGTCACCCTGTACCAAGTGGTCGATTGTCAAAGTCCCAAATTTGTTTCCCCATAATCACCGTTCACCTCTTTTAAGCATTCACCTCTAAGTAAGTGGTCGCGGTCTCCTTTGAGTGAGTCCAACGACCTGTTTGTATTGTCTTCTCCTGTATTCAAGCGGAACTACTCAAATAAAACTAAGAATAATCTTTCAAGTAAAATTTAATCCATATTTCTCTCCCGAGATCAATGTAAGTAGTATTTTAGCGGATTTTTTGTACATTGAAAGGTCAATTATGGCATAAAATGGCGTTTTTTTATCGTTTTTTTTTTTTTTTGACGCCCCATGCTTTGAAACTTGTATTGCAGGTCAACCTGTAATATTCTCCGTGAGTGACCGCTTAATACAGGTTTGACTGTTTTTCAGGAACATAGTGAACAACGCCCACACGGGGCAATAATAATTAAATATTTATATTGCGCAAATTAACATTGGGATATGATCAAATGCACATTACAATGTTTTTTGCGGGGGACTTAAGGTTACTTCCTACCTTCGCGGGTGTCCTTCGGAAAAAATTCGTACGCGCGCCAGTTTGAAGAAAACCCTACAAACTATACATCAAAACAAAGCTTAATATAATACATGCAGTTTACAATAAAAATAATTTAATTTAGGCGATTTTTTCATTTAGGAAGTGTCAGGAGCCGGTAAGACGTGAAACGACCGAGGGTCCTTCTATTGAATTTATCGGGTATCGGATCCTGCGGCACTAGAAAAATGGCTGCACAGTCTCATTCACAAGGCATCAATCAACAAAAGTGTGTCAGGCTTTTCCAATATTCTGATTGGCTGTCTAGATATTCGCATCTAAAGTTAGAGTAGCGAAAAATATGCGAAGCGTGTTGCGTGGATGGACACCACGTAAAAAAATATTTAAAATATCAAAATTTCCTGACACACTTTTGTTCGTCATTATCTCAGAAAATTTCGAAATTTCACGAAAATCGGTCAAATCTACATACCCTATAAATTCTCTCAAAGTGCATCTATTCCTCTCAAAATCAAATGCGAGATTTTAGCTCCTAAAGGTTTGTAAACAACTAGCGCCACACTAGGAGATTATCTCGCCTCCTGAAACCGCAAACCAATGAGAAGACGAGACCTCCTGCCTTAATGACAATGAATCAAGATTTTCCCGGGAAAAGTATCGCGTAGCAGTCACGTTTTTTTATCTGGCTTAGTTGATCGTTTAGTAATGGACAAAGTCGGCGGCAGAAAGGATAAATGGACAAAGTCGGCGGCAGAAAGGGTAAATCTGTCGCATTCTTCTTTTTCTCCATCGGTTTCGTCAGATTCCGACGAAGAATCTTGTTTACAGCCTTCTGTGGTGTTGACTTTAATTTTTAAGCTGCTTTCCTCAAGGATAATCGAATGCTGCCGATCTTCAGCGGATGCCGAGCTTGTCACTTTCAGCAAGGACTGTTTTTTTTTTTCTTTTTCTTTTTTTGACAAAATGCTGCCATTTGTCTTTTCTTTTGGCCTTTCTTTTTCTTTACCCATGGACTCCTCTCTAATTTTCAGTTATGTTTTTTATTCATGAGAAAAGACTTTCTACGAGCAGATTCTTCCAGGAGTGAATTTTGTCATGTGCGCGATGTAAACAAAATATGCAAATAACAGGAAATTGTTGCGAATATTCCCCTGGGGGGTTCGTCCGTTTACAAGATTATGACACCTTCCTGATCGGACGCTTTTTGAGATTTTTAATTTTTTTCTTTTGTAAACGTTAGTTAAAATGTCTAACTTCAATCTAGTCCAAAAAAAAAAAAAAACATTTTTTCGGCCTCTGAATGTAGGAAGTAACCTTAACAGACTGCTTGCAGCAGTTTACAATTCTTTGTGAAGACTAATTTTAACAGATGCCCCCAGGGGGGCATCTGTTAAAATTAGATGCCCCAGGAGGGCATCTGTTAACAGGCCAGACCACAACACCGGGAGCTACGTTCCCTTCTCTTTGCGATAAAGTGTGTGGGTTCTTTAACGTCCCCTACTAACCAGTACAGAGATGCAGGAAACGGGGCCTACGGTGTTTCGTCCTTTTCCGAGAAGACTAAAATGTCTAATCATTTGCAGATATAGCAAAGGCAGCACATTCTCGTCAGTTATTTTAAGACCCTGAGTGTTGGTCCGGTCTGGGGCTCGAACTCTCGACCTCCCGCACGGCAGTACGGTGCTCTACCACTTGAGCTAATCAGACCATTGGATGCATTCTCATTAGCGGCAACTCAGGTTTTTTTCACTTTGCCGCATCAGCGTCACAAGTGATTTAACATCTTTCACCACTTAGCATTGCTTTTCCTTTTTAAAACTAATCAAACAGACCATTCTGTCTTTGCACAATCATCTATGGTGTTTCCTCCAAGGTGAATCCGATCTTCAGTCAAGTTGCATCAAGAACCGTGTGGAAATAGTGAAACAGCTCCTTGTGCAGGGCGCAGACGCCAACATGCAGGACTACGCAGGTTGGACAGCACTGCATGAGGCTTGTAACCATGGATTTGCAGAGTGTGTTCAAGAGTTGCTAACGGCAAGGCAGCTTGTGTATGAATTAAAAGCTGGACACGGTATGTTAATTCAGTTGTTTCTATTTTACTTTTAAGATTATACGCTTATTTTTTCAAGGACTTCCTTGCTTAATAATTTCTGCTCAAAATTTCTCATCTGCAACTTCTTTAAATAATGGCGGTTAAACGTCCATGTTCCTTCATTTTAGTTCTTTAGTTTAGGGTTTTGCCTACTCTCTGATCAGACATTGTAATTACCGTTGATTTGGTTTAATGATTCTCAAGTGCATTATAGCCTTCAAACTCACATGCCACGTAGCAGACATATTACCCAGGCTGTTATATACTTTGATGGTTTTGTGTTACCAGATCCAAGCAAGGTACTGAACTTGTTGTCAGCTCCTCGTCAATGTGGGACAACACCATTACATGACGCGGTGGAAAATAGTCACCAGCATGTTGTGGAGCTTCTGGTCAAAGCAGGAGGTGAGGGGTTGTATCGTTTGAGTTCAACACTGGTAATGTTTTCACATTAAAGATCGTTGTCTTCTGCATGGGTACAAATGAGAATTTTAACTAGAAGTCGTATCCCTGAAGATTACATTGATTTTGCGTAAGCCTAATTAAAATAATTCACTGATATGAAAACCTCAGTTGCTTGCGGTCTGCCCATCATTCAAGTTATCCATGACACTTTCTCCCATAGTTCGCCCAGAGTCTTGAATTCTTAAAAAAAAATTCTTAGGAAGGTTGCAAACTAGTTTTCCAGACCTGGGAAAGTAGAGAAAAGTAGAGCTTTGATCTGAAAAAAAAGGAAGACGTTTTCAATTTTATTTAGTGTGGAAAATCCACCCATCTCAAGGCAACTGTTGGGGCGAGGACGAGATTAATCTGTTGTTCTTTCCCACTCAGGTTTACCCTTACTGGAAGCAAAGAACGCTCAGGGTAAAAAACCAGTTGACTTAGCAGCTAAAGATGAAATGAGAGAATTTTTACAGTCAATGGAACTACAGTTTAAGAGAAAGGAGAGTAGCGTCATAGCTCTTCGTCCTTCTGAGGAAAGTTATCAAGCATTGTTAGGAAAGGGAAGACACTCCAGTAAGCGAGTGTCGACTGCAGACTATGACCAATATCTGTTGATCCTATCGCATCTGGTGCAGTCGTACTTCCGCACCACAAGAGCACGGGCTGCTTTTGCTTGTGACGAGCAACTATGGCTGAACTTCGGTAAACACTGCAGTAATCTTGAAGCTCATGTTACCAGGATCGCCGCAGACAGGCGCCTCTCCTCCCTCGCGTGCATCCGAATCCATGCCATGAGAATGCTAGGAGGGTTGTAACGAGAAAAATCTTTCACATTTTAATTATTAGCAAAAAACGATGTCCAAAGAATAAAACTTCTTCAATGAAATTTTATATCAATGTGGAAGCTACGCGTTGGGGAACAAATTTCTTTGCGCCGCTCTCTCCACCTAAGACGTTTATGACGACGCGAAATCTTTCATGTGAACGTCCTCCATGATATCAGTTATGTTTGAACGTGGATAACTTTCACAAATTTGAATAATGAACGGGAAGTCGCCGGTCACGTTGCCGGGCTGGTCAAGCGTGTTTTTGCTCGGATGAGTGCGCTTCAGGCCGGTCAAATTTGAAAAGTGTTGTCCATATATGAGTACATTCGTGCGGTGGAAGAAACTCAGTAAAGAAAATTTTATTTGAATGAGTTGTAATTGGTTATTAGAAGCGTGTAAGCCTCTTCAGTGTGAGGGGAGAATACAACCGCTGTGTTCGGTTGAATAAAGAGTTTCTCAATTCAGCAGCAGTATTGTTAATAAATTTGTGGGTTATTGTGGGGGAAATTCTTCCATCAGGAATATAAGTTGTGGTGAAAGGAATTCTTGTCCAATTCTGTCTGAAATTACTCATGATTATAGAACGAATTGGACGACAAGAAGTCCTGTTACTAATAATCAATGCTTTGAAAAAAAAAATCGGGAGACCAAAAAAGTTGCCAGGAAAAATGCACAACAACGGCGCGCGCTCATCACGCGCATCGTCCGATTACATAGGCAGGACGCTTGCACTGTCCGATAACACTGTCCTGTTACAAGCATGACGCATGCGCTGCCCCATTAAAGCTCAAATCAGGCTTGCAGTGACCAATCAAGCGAGGACTTTGTTAGTTTTGATTCGTAATTTGATAGGACTGAGTGAAGTCCAATTCGGTCTGTAATCATGCGAGTGAGCAACAAAATCAGACGACTGCGAAGCTGGAGTCTGATATGTTATGATTACAGTCAGAATTGGGCGCCCGCCTGTTCTTAGCTTTTGTTACATTCGTTGTGACGATCTGAGTTAATCCTTTTTCTAGATCAGATTGTCCAGTTTGTGTATGGCTTACGTCTCGCACGCAAGAAACAGGATAGGCATCTTCTTTAAGACATCAGCCTAAAGCTCAACTGTCTTAAAGCGTTAAGAAGTCCAGGGACCCGTTTCTCGAAAGTCCAGGTAACCTAAGAGGCCTGTAAATCTGTTCTGTTTTCTTTCAAGATGGGGTCTCAAATGTTTTGAGAATTATATCATAAAACCAGCAGCTATAGAAACAAAATGAACCTATTAGGGTGTCAGAGCTTACTTCTCCATTCTTTTACTTTTTATTTTAAGATATGGTTTCGCGCCCGTTAAGTTACCGGGACTTTCGGGAAACGGGCCCCAGAGACGATAATGTACAATGTCCTCTCGATAGTACAGAATAGAATCTGAATAAATGTCATTGCACCAGTCAATTTTGCACAATTTTCGTTTCAAGCTAAACCCAGGCAACTTTGCCTACCAAATAACCTCGATTTTCATTGGCTAGCATTGGTGTTGCTAGTACCAATACTTGATACCAGAGCTTAATTTCTATCAGTGGTTATCTTGCGCTCACATTTTCTCCTTTTATTGGAATATCACGTCGAATATTACTGTCCGATTTAACCAGTCCAAGATGCTTGCATTCAGACAGGTCAAATGGAACAGTTTTGAGCTGCGAAGCTTAAGTGAGTAAGAAATAAAGTTGTTAACAACCAATCAGATTCGAGCATTTTTTATTGCCACAATATTAGGGCATCAGGACGACAAAGTGTGCGTCATGCGGGTGTTATCAGGTATTCGTCGATGCGTTGCGGTAGACTCCCGAATTTCAACCTTGTCAGTCCGCAAACTTCTTTTGTACAGTCTAATCGTATGAGAGTTAAGAGCGGCCATCCCGAAGTATCTCCCGGAAGTGTGCGATACGAAAACATCGAAAATAAACTTTACCAGAATCTGGGTCTGGACGTACTGTTTCTAGAAAAATACTTTGAGTTCCATTACGTTTTTATTTTACGCAAACGGTGGCAAGATCGGTTTAGTGGCTCTCACGTCAGCTTCACGAGGTTCAGACAACCCGTTACTTAAACGTCGAAAAATCAACAATGCCCGCATAGAAAAGACAACAGGCCGTTTTGGGGGCGAACAATCGTTCCTAATCTGAATAAAAAGCTAATTTTAATCAACAATTGAATAAAGGCTGATAATTTCGAATGAAACTGTTTGGGGCTGCGTCGGTGGGAGTAACGAAATAATTTAGATATATCAACAAAGTTGAAATGGTAAATTGGCCACCGTAACGATTACAAAAGCTGACGTTTCGAGCGTTAGCCCTTCGTCGGAGCGACGACGAAGGGCTAACGCTCGAAACGTCAGCTTTTGTAATCGTTACGGTGGTCAATTTACCATTTCAACTTTGTTGATATATCTTAATCAACAGTTGTCGTTTTCGCTGCTCAGGTTACCTTAGATATCAACTCTTAGCCATTATTTTCGAAACAAAACAAGCCAAACTGGCAAAGTCATCTTGTTAGAAAAGACCGAGGACGGATACAATTTGAAAGTGGTAACAAACCGTTAAATCAATATGTTTGTCATATTTAGAACGGTAATTGAACTGAGTTGAGTGCAATTTGGGCTGAAATCACAAGTATGATTTCAGACCAAAATTGCACGATATGAGGTTCAATTACCATTTTATTACATCCATTTTGAAATCGTCCAAATACAGGACTTGGTCAATTCAAATATTTTATTGATGCAGTACTGAGCTGGTTTTTAAATAAAAAGCAAAACCGGAAACGCTTTTACATCTTATTTTGTATGAAAACCAGAAAGATTTTGACGTCATTTCTCAAAAACTCAGTCATGCGTAAAATGATGCGATTTAGAGCAAAAAATGGTGCGATTCGTGAATAAATTGCACCAATTAGAGCCAATCAGATTACAGGGACCACCAGTGATTTCAAAATGGATGTAATAACCACTTTAATTTGAGCATTTTTTAAGAGTTTGTACATACCACGCATCAGCGCCCAACGTGGATTTGTATTCGCTTCACAAGCTCCTGCCGTGAACTGCCCTCCCCTGTCTCGAAATGGTCAGTGAGGTTTGCGTCACATGCGGACTCACAAGTCCCGGGGCACGCCTCCGCGTCTTTACCACAAACCCTAGCACTCTTCCTTCATGTTCAGTTATATTTGTTTGGGAACGTTGGAGAATTATGCTTGAATGCTTTTCGAGGGATTTTTTCCCGTAATTAACCCCACCCCCCCCCCCTCTCTTTTCCATTCACTAATCTGTTGATATGGGCTTCATCAAATAAGTTTTTAAAGTTTATCTAATCAGTGGTCTGTGATTTTTTAACATCTTGATTAGTGCAGGAACATGGATTGTTTATTCGCTTCACAAGCCGTTGTCGTTAACTCTCCCCCCCCCCTCCTGCTGCTCTCGAAATGCTCAATCAGTAAGGATTGCGTGACAGGCATACAACAGTTCACTACTGGCACCTTTGGAAAAGAGAAGTAGTCGCTACGCTTCCTTTATTTTTAGTACAATGTTGTTGGAAACCTCAATACTGAAATGTTTTTATTGTTAATATTTGTTTAATAATTGTTTTAAAAGTTACATCTGCCCCTATTCTACCCCGCTGGAGCTGTTGTTTGTCGCCTGTTACCGAGCAAAAGGAATTTGTTTAATCGTCTACATCTTTTGGCTGACACTTTTTGCCGATTTTGGCTACTAGCATGTTACCCGAGGTTGCTTTAGTGACGACACAAGTGAAAAGAACGAACACTGAGGGATGGAGGTAGGGGTAAGGGGCTTGTCGATTTTTATCAATGCCTGCAATATCCCATGACTCAGAGCGGCGTATAGACCCAATGTACACAAAAATGGAAAAAAGTTATGCACAAGATCACGACCTCACTAGGTCTGCAATCAATTTAACATACGGCTTTTTGAGCCCCAATGGAAGTTTGTCAATTTAATTTCAAAGTGGCTGCATATTATGAGCACAATAGGGACGCTGAGCTTGGTTAGCTAATTTCTTGCATACAGGTCACAGATTGTATGTATCATAAGGGATCGGCTGGATCAGCTGACACTCTTCAAGAATCTAGCACGGGTACGTGTGGAGTAATACGCTTCTTGTTCTGCAACGGCTTGAGTGTCTCGGCCATTTACAACTTCGTGACTTCCTTGCCGAAATTTCGCTGCCATTTTTGAGAAATAAGATTTTATTTGGTGTGGCGCTAGGAATTAATCTACAGTGAATCTGCGGCTCCATCTTCATGTTTTGCATGCCCCATATCTTGACCAACCTGTGCCGGAACTGCTTGGAATCCAGTCTGTTCTCCTATTTTAAATTTTTCTTCTAGGTAGGCCTTCTGCTTACCACTAAAAGGGGTAGCCATCCTCGAAGATCGCATTGCCCATCTCTGCGGTAACGTCGAAACACTTTGCTCTGAAATTTCAGAAGCGGATTCTTCCTGGAATTTTTCAGTATTTGCCTTGTCGAGAAGTGTCTTTCCTCTACCTACAATGGTTACAATGGCGCAGAAAAGTACTCGCGCATCCTTCAACTTGACGAGAAAAAAGAGAAAGAAAAAAGACCAACATGTTTGTTGTCAGCGGATGCACCGTTTTCCTCTCTTTAAACGGAGTCTTCTGTCCTTTCTGGGAGAGAAGACTGCTTGTTTTCAAACAAAGGGATGCCTTAGAAATCTTCAAAAGAAAAGTAATTGTCGTGAAAGACTAGATCCCTTACTGAACCCATCAGTTTTGGACAAAGACAGAGAGGATAAAAAGATGATTAAACTTATGAAACGACATACGAAGTTTTGTAGAATTTTTAGGTAATGACTGGACATTTTATATCATTTGAAATAAGTGCGCCGAATTCATACTCTAAATACCGCGAGATATTCGTAGTCGTTTTGGGCGTTATTTGTACTCTACGAAGCCCAGTTGGATAATAAAAAGAAAGAGTGCTAGTGTTTGTGATAAAGACGCGTGCCCTTGCCATCGAGGCCTAGGACTAGTGGTTCCTCAAATTAAAGTGTAAATACGGCAAACATATCGGACTTAATGGTTTCTTACCACTTTCAAATTGTATCCGTCCTCGGCCGCTTCGAACAAGACGATTTTGCCAGTTCGGCTTGTTTTGTTCCGAAAATAAAGGCTAAAAGTTTTTATTAAAAACTGGATCATTGGATAATACAATTCAAGACTTTTTATTGGCTTAGCCATTATGGTATATCAGCCAATATACCATAATCTACAAATATGGTAAGCGTACGCGCTAGCTTAAAATCAAAAGGGAGCTAAAAAATCCAGTTTCTTCTTACAAAATAATCATTTCTTGGGAGCGTTTTTAATAAAACAATTATTCCACTCGCGCTTGTTGGATATGAGATGATTATAGCCAACGAGGCGCGTAGCGCCTCGTTGGCTATCTATCATCTCATATCCAACGCGCGCTCGTGGAATAATTGTTAAATATCTGAGGTAACCTGAGCAGCGAAAGCGACAACTGTGGATCAAAATTAGCACTTTACTCAGATTAGGAACAATTTTTTGCCCCCTCAAAGGGCCTGTTGTATTTTCTATGTGGGCATTGTTGATTTTTCGACGTTTAAGTAATGTGTTGTCCGGACCTCTTGAAGCTGACGTGAAAGCACCAAATCGATTTTGCCGTCGTTCACGTAAAATAAAAACGTAATGGAACTCAAAGTATTTTTTCTAAACCTATATTCTGGCAAAGTTTACGGATTTTCGATGTTTTCATATTGAACACCTCCAGGCGATATTTCGGGATGGTCGCTCTTAAGCAGTCGCGACGGCGGTGTGTAGGAAAACTTTTGATAAGAAAACAAATTTATATCTACACTCCTCATTTTCCACGCTCAGCATTTTCCACACTACCCATTTTCCACACTCCTCATTTTTCACACTCCGCACTTTCCACAATCCGCACTCCTCACTTTACACACTCCTCATTTTCCACCTAACCCAAAGGTTTGTAAGAAACTAGCGCCACACCAAGAGATTATCTCGCCTCCTGAAACCGCGAACCGATGGAAAGACGGGACCTCCTGGCGTCAATGACAATCCATCAAGATTTTCCCGGAAAAAGTACACGTAACAATCAGGTTTTTTATCTCGCTCTGTTGAACGTTGAGTAATGGGCAAGACTGGCAAAGAAAAAACCCGAGGCAAAAAAGGTAAAGCTGGAGAAACTGCTGAAAAGCAAAACAGGGAATCGACAGACAGCTTAAGTAAGACCCTTATCGCTGAAAATGAATTCACTCGGGTAGGTTTATTCAGGATTTCATACTATTCGAGGCGATCACCTAAGTTTTGTGTAAAGGCCGGTACTTTTTTCTGACAAAATGGTGCCTTTTTCTTTGCCCAGGGACTCCTCTCTAATTTTGATTTCTGTGAATTTTGTCAGGTGCGCAATGTGCGAATATTCCCCCCGGGGGTTCGCCCATTATGACATCCTCCTGATTTATTAACTTTTACAGTGGAATCCCGATTTTTCGAACCCTCGGTTTCCCGAACCGAAATGGTCTGCATTTCTCGAACCAAACCTTGTTTACCTTGGATTTGCTTCACTTGTAATTTCACCCCCGATTTCTCGAACCAATTTGCGTTTCCCCTGGAGGTTCGAGAAATCGGGATTCCATTTTATTTGAAGATACGTTTTCCTAAATAAGTCAGACGCTTTTTACTATTTTAAATTTTTTCTATTTGTAAACTTTAGGTAAAATATCGAACTTAAATCTAGTCCAATAAAAGAAAAAAAGATTATTTTCGGCCTCTGAAGGTGGGAAGTAACCTTAAGAAACATCTCGAAAAATCTCACACCTTCCCATTAGCGGTCAGGGAGAGTTTGACATGGAGCACACGATTGCAACATGCGGTACTCCTCTATCTTTGTGAGAAGAGTTTGGCTATTTTAACAAACTAAATTATATAGATCGGATGCCGTAAGCGATATGAGATGTTGGTCGTTACTGGCCTCGGAAATGCCACTGGTGTTTTATGATATTTAGCATATTTACCAGTCGACTGTGAAAAAGAAACTAATTCAGTTGCTGTGTCATACGCACCACGAAAAGTCCATTAACACCTACATTGAATTGAACTGTATGAGAGAGATTGTAGAAAATGTTTTTCAAGAAATATAACTCTTGCGTGCCTTTTCAACGAAGTCGAAAACTCCAAATCCAAATTTGTTTTCCCCAAGGTATCGTTTTGAGTTCATTAAGTGTTCACGAAGAAAGAAGTGTCATTATTACGTCCAAAATATTTTGGAAACTCCGGTCGCAAGCAAAATAAAAGACCCTTTGAGCCTATATCTGAAATAGTTCATTTGAATTTAACTCAATAAGTGACAAAGAGAAGGTTTGATATTGGTGTTAAAAAGCCAGCCGGAAATGGCTTAGAGCAAGCCTATATTCGTTCATTTCTGATATGCTCTGAGAAAGGATCAGAGCGATTTGCGGCCTGCACTGATGAAAGGAAAATAAATAACCGATTCTCCGAGCATGGTCTGCATTTCCGGGGGGTAACATCGTCATAAAAAGTGTATTTTGACGATCGGTTATGCCAATCAAAAAAAAATGCGCTGAGTCTAATATCATTAAGTATAATGTGAAGATATTTGTACTTAAGCAGGGCACACCTCAGATATCAATACGTTGTAGAAGCCGAGACATCAACTGGCCTGCGAATCGCTTCAATGCGAAGACTTTTTCAAAGTTGAATCTTACCGAATTGTTGACAGCTCTTTTGAGGGGAATAAGGTGGGAAAATCTTTATGTAAATTGCATTCTTTTCAACCACTTTTGTTCTCATCGATGATTAGGAAAACTTTTATCCATACTTGAAATTGCGTTTGTGTTTGTTAACTAGATTACGTCTCATGCACTCTCAACTCTTACGCTTAAAGGACACCACTACAATTATACAAACTTATCAAAAGCTGATTTCATGCGATTCACTTACGTTGATACTCGAGTGTTGAGGGGCTGAGCGTTTCAACAGTGCTCACAACGAATGGCCGGACAGTTTAATGAAACTTTGATGCAGTCATTGGCAAACGTAGAGCTGAAAATTCGATCTCGCTAAGACATTCTGTGAATCAACTGTTTTTATAACTTTGAATCGAGCAAAACCTCTCTTAGCTTCCTCTGTTTAATATTTGTATTTTATGTTCTAACAAGGTCCGCTTTTGTCAGCATCTTTGGAATAAGCGAATGGAATGTCCTACTGCTCTGAAAGTAAATGCTCAAATTATGCGGGGTGATAAAATCGTTTCTCTTCGAGTAAATGGTTATAGCAAGAGAGCTAGTGACGCGAAAATCAAGTTAATATCAATGAAATTAATACTTGGATAATTGTTCTACGCGTTACTAATGTGAGGCGCATATAACCCTACAACGAGGCATTAAGGACAAACTCCCAATTCAATATGAACTATGGTACAGTTACTGAATGAGAACACAGTATCTATAATAGGAGGAGGGTCTGAGCAGAGTGAAATGATACCCCAGTATGACTCAGCATACGTTTTTGAATAAAGTAACGATAGAAAGGCACAACTTGCGCCAATACTTGGCAAATGAAAATATTATGTTTGTTTTTATCAAATACAACGCTGATAAGGATGGCACCGCTGATGAGGACGCGAGTTTATATTTTAGTCATTGGTTCTTCAAACGAAATGAACTTGACTTCTTTACACTGCAGCAATTTTTCGGTTTTTTCATCTCAGGTGTGATCCGCTGCAAACACCGGAAATCAGACAGTGCGGTCAAATTCATCCCAAGGGCGCCAAATCGAATACTTTCGCCAAAATTAGAGTTGATATCAGGCGTCTTTGCCACAAGATCACTACCGATAGTTTGATTTTATCGTAACAGAATGTCTTCTCAACTATGACGTTTAACCTTTGAGACAGTGTCTCCCGCCTCTTAGCCAATCATAGGGAGAAAGATTTGATCGAACCATCTGCAATAAACTTAATTGTGATCTACATATTGTATCCCAGATGGAGTATTTCAGTTTGTTTTAGGTGTTTTTGATTTTTGTACTGTTTTGTTTTCATTTTTTAATGTTTAGCTTGAGGATTAATGAAAGATTTCACTTCTCGTACCAGTCCCATTTTTCTTTGCTCGTCTCCAAACATTTCTATAATTGGCCGGACTGTCCAGGCGTAAACGTGGTGTGACAGTTAAGCGAGTGCTAAGCGCTGACAAAACTGCTCTTCGAATGCAAAGTACAGAAGTGAATTAACATAATATCATAAAATATAAAGCTCCGATCCAAAGAAGTCAAATTAGCATAATCTGAACAACAATCCACCAAGTTGTCCTTAATATCAATCAATTATTTTGCAGATGTTTACTTCAAAGTCTGTTTTCATGAGGAATCCCGTCCACCAGGGAACACGATCCATTTTGTGTGCGATTAAGCTAACAATGTCCTTTTCCTCAAAGCCTAAAGTTGCGGAAAATCAGTCGTTCTTCACCCCCTTATCCCACAAGGATTTAGCATTGCGATTTAAACATCGAATTGCTGGCAGGAGATACCTGCCTGGATCTGCTGGGAAGGGCCTCCCGGAATTCCTATCATCCGCAAAAGAAGGATTCCCATTTGCTTTAGGCGCCGAATCTGTTGATCACCTAACCCTTGATAAATGGGGTCAGCTTTGCCGCGAACAACTCGATAAAGTTCTTCCAAAATACAACGCTGTCTTGTTTCGCAATCTGCCCCTGTTTGAGGCCGGAGATTTTGCCAAGTTTGCAGCTAGCCTCGGCTACAAACCAACGAATTACGAAGGTGGCACCGGAAACAGATACCTGGCAGAAGGTGAAACGGAAGTGTATTTATCCACCAGTGATCCCCCGGATTTTAATATCGAGCTTCACAATGAGATGGCTTGTTCACCGGTTCATCCCAAGAAGGTGAAGTGTTTCGACTCACGTTTAGATACTTAGACTTCAGACTTAGACTTAAAGTTCGCAAATCAATACAAACAGTTTGTGCTGGTCAACAAACATACCAGTCCTTACTTATAGAAAGCGTATAAAGAGTACTTTAGGCGTGTCAAATATCATTAAGGGACCGATCATAGTTTATAATCATCTCCTGGGAAGGAGGGAGGAGAGGGTGGGGTTGGACGATTCTGGTTTTGACACGATACAATTCACCTATTCTGCTCATAAGCCTCTGCAAGATTTATATGATCACCCCCTCTCTCATTGGCAGTTAGTTGGCATGCGATTCCCCCTCCAAAAAAGAAATTATCCGGCTTCCCACCCAGGCGATAAGTAATGGCTGTTCTCTGCAAGCGAGACAAGTGGCCAGAGCCTATTACGGGATACTAATATGTTACAGGTTTCCCAACAGCGTTTCAATTACAAGCCGCAAGTACTCAATCTTATTATCCAACTACACTTCGTAGAACACAAATAACGCCATAGACGAGTACAAATATCACGCGGTATTTGTACTCTAGAGTACCGGTTAAACAGGTTTTTTGGCATCGCGCAAGCGAAGAATTGGATTGTACTTACGAAAAAAAATGGTGGACAATTTGAATCATATTTCGGACGACGAAGAGTCAGAATGGCTGGCAAATATACATCCAAGTTTATTAGATGAATCGAACGAATAAAAACAGCTAGACGACCAGGATATTTCTTCATTTATTGAAGAAAATAGAAACAGCAACACGACAACTCGCCAATTCCGTTCTGCTTCGCATACTTCTGTCACACACTCCCCGTAAATAAATATCCGCGAAATTCGCCCACACTGAAATAACAGTTTGGCGTGTTGGATAATAACTTATTAGACGTTTTGTTGTGTATTATCGCTGAGTATTTTTGCTCGTTATTTGTATTTTGACTCGCCTTACGGGCTCGACAAAATACAGCACAACTCGTAAAATACTCAGCGATACTACACAACAAAACGCCTAATAAGATATATATACCTTTGCATGGAAAAACACGCAGTGAATGCTTTGGCACCAATAACAAAACAGGATAACCGCCTCCCGGTTAGCCCAATTGGTAGAGCGCCGGAGTGTTGTGCGGGAGGTCGTGAGTTCAAATCCGGCCGGACCAACACTCAGGGTCTTTAAATAACTGGGAAGAAAGTGCTGCCTTTGTAATAATATCTGCAAATGGTTAGACTTTCTAGTCTTCTCGGATAGGGACGATAAATGGAGGTCCCGTCTCACAAGCCCTTGTATGTGATAAAAGAATTTGTGGGACGTTAAAGAACCCACACACTGTTCGAAAAGAGTAGGGCACGTAGTACCCGGTGTTGTGGTCTATCTTTGTGTAGTGTCTATCAAATTGATGGGGGGTACTACGCCTTTGAAAATTATATGGAAAAGGCGCAATATAAATAAGAAATTCATTCATTCATAATTTCGGCCCAGGGATTGGTCCCAAACGTTTCCACTTGACCATTACGTCACGTGACTCCAAGACAAGATCTTACACTCGGCATAAACAACTCGCATCAATGTCAGTATCTGAGCAACTGCACACTCGCCCTAACCCAACAACAGTCAAGTCAATGTTGGGTTAGGGGTAGGTCCGCAGTTGCTCATGCCGACCAGATACTAGCATTGATCCGCCCACTCTTAAGTCCTTTGTTAATGATTAACTCATAACGTTCAGGCAAAAAAAAAATTGAACACATTTTGAGAGGTTAGCCTTCCCCTTCATGTTGTAATTTTATAATGAAATATACTCTTTTTAATAGGTTATATTCTTTTGTCTTACTGAGCCCAACGAAGAATGGGGAGGGATAACTCCGCTGGTCAGAAATGGTGAGGTATACGATCAGCTTGATCCGGAGGTGGTTAGGATTCTGGAAGAAAGACAAATACGCTACACGCGATACCTGGCGGACGAGAAACATGATCCCTATGCTTCTTGGCAACAGTCGTTTATGACCAAAGACCCAAAGGTATGTGCCATGTTTTTCTCTAGAGTAAAGAGTTAAGAATGAACACTAGCCCAGTGGCTAATTTTATCGGATCTTATCCTGGTTATTGTAGCATTACATGACTACATGACTAGATAACGAGGTCCGTGCGTCATGACCTCGATCGTGCCAAGTATTTTCCTGTTCCGCCCTCCCTGTCAGCCAATAAGTGGGTATTATCATATGACCCATCCGGTCCCGCTCGCGCAGTCCCATAGTAAAAGCTGACGTGTGCAGGGCCGAACGGGTTGACGTGAGCCTTTCCGGATAAAGCCCAGATGCCCCTACGTTGCTTTGTTGCAAAAACTTAAAAGAAAACAGATATGAGAAAAAAAGAGTCGCGTTCTTCAAGGAATTGGGAGTTTCTTTTCGGAAAAACAAAGGAAAAGTTTTAATTGCATAATTTTTTGTGCTCATGTGGCTGCGTGTGCTCTTCTATCGCGACCTATTTAGGTTGATAACGGGCTTATTAACTGAGTTCGGTCGGGCTGGAGGGGAAAATATTTGGCCCTCGATCATGAGGCACGGAACTCGCTGCGCTCGGTCTGAGTCGCAATACAATTTAATAAAGGCTGATAGTTTCTAAAGAAACTGTTTGGGGTTGCGTCGGTGGGGGTAACGAAATAATTTGGATATATCAACCAAGTTGAAATGGTAAATTGGCCACCGTAACGAAGCTGACGTTACGAGCGTTAGCCCTTCGTCGGAGTGAATAGAGGAATTGTGGGTTGTGTGTGCTTTTAAAGGCAGAAAATGGAGCTACGTTATTGGTGGGAACATGGCAACGAGAAAAACACGAATAAATTAGTGGAACGAAAAGCGTTCGTTGATCCCTGTGGGATTTAGACTGCCGGTTTGAACAAAAGCTCATCTTTCAAACTGGCAGTCGAAATCCCACAGGGATCAACGAACGCTTTTCATTCCACTAATTTATTCGTGTTTTTCTCGTTGCCATGTTCCCACCAATAACGTAGCTCCATTTCCTGCCTTTAAAGCACACACAACCCACAATTCCTCAATTCCCTCCGACGAAGGGCTAACGCTCGAAACGTCAGCTTTTGTAATCGTTACGGTGGGCAATTTACCATTTCAACTTTGTATATATCCAAAAAATTATTACAATACAATTTACACGAGCTCCCTTAAGGCTCTGTAGTATGCTATCATCACTATTCTATCCTCACTGACAGTCTTTATAGTCTCCTCTTTATATTTCATATGCGACGAATGATATCCCTCTGTTCCCTCTGAAAGTCATGTGATTCCCCCTATAATCCTTCGGACCCCCCTTAGACTATAAATAATAACTGGTTATTTCCTACTGAATGTGTCTTTGTTTTTGTTTTTGTTTGTTTGTTTTTTTTGTTGTTGTTGTTTTCTTAATGATAGAAAGTGGAAGAATACTTGAAAAGGGAAAGGTTTAATTACGAATGGGAGGCAGGCACTGGGAACCTGTATTATTGGTATGTGCTCCCACCACTGTCGACTCATCCAGTCACAGGCCTCAAAATTTGGTTCACACAACCAAACGTTCATCACAACACTTACTACAAGGAATCACCCATGTTTGAGGGTGTGTCTCTTCCCAACCATATGTATCCAACTCACACACTTTATGGCGACGGAACTGAGATTGACCCGGAAGTGATTGAGCATATCCGGGCGACAGGCTGGCAAAATGCTGTGGGATTCCCATGGCGGAAGAGAGATGTACTGGTGCTGGACAACCTTGCTGTTCAACATGGTCGACTGAGCTTTAAAGGAGACCGGCTAATTCTGGCCTACTTAACGGGCGAATAAATTGCTCAAGTCGTCGGAACTGTGAGACGTATGTAAATAAACAATTATGTCCTTGAGGGCTAGCTGCGCATGATCACATCGACATTCCAACCTATGCCTTTAGTATATCCTTCAGTCTCTCCCATAAGTGCTGCAAGGTCCATTGATTTTGTTCAGGTGTTGTCAATATGAGAGGTGATCACGAGTCATTGTTCAGTCACTTGTGTAAAAGTAAACAAAATAAGGCTTTGTAAACAAAAGTAAACAAAATAAATGCCCATCGAAGTACGGAGGACAGTTGGGAGAGACTGCATGTGTTCGGTATTTTGCCTAAGGTGGTCGCCCAGGGTTTAGAACCCGACTTATTCTTGGTACGTATTCCTCTAGTCCCTCTGGTCTGCCTGACGTGTTCTACAAGTTGAACCACCAAGGAATCTATGGGGATCTATGGCTTAGAGTATAGTCTCCGATAAGAAACGATCCCCTAGTAGTTTCAATTTTCAATATTTGTTCAGTTGTCCCCTTTTTCTCTTTTTTTTTTTTTTTTTTTTTTCAAATCTGGTTGACTATGTAAATCTTAACCCCTGAGATTAAAGTGTAAATTATCTGCCTTGATTACCTGCTTTTAGCAAACTTGATGTATTAAAGGCATTGAAACGTATAATTTAACAAGGCCCTGATTTCACGTATGATTGAGGGTCTGAATGGGGGGGTCCACGTGTCGGTTTTCGGTTAAAATTCAGTCGCTTTGTTGGTAGTTGGTTAAAATTTTCGATCTTTGTCTGTAGTCGGTAGTATTTTTCGCCCTTTGTCACACCCTCCTTTATGTCACCTCCTTCAATCGTACTCCTATTTTCCAAAATTTCATCCTCTCTCGCTTCTTCTCGTGATTTACGTTTTCTCCTCACTTCCCACTAGTCGCCTTTCTTTTCGGAAGCGTTCATCAACTTCTCCTTGCTCGTGCATGTATCACCTGCATCAGGCGCCTTAAGCAGCACGTCGGGTTGAGCGGTCCGGTTTGTAACTTCTTGGATGATGTGCACTAAAATGTGAAATAGGGCCTGTTTGAAGTACTCCCGTTAGCAGATCTTAGCAGGCTCAGGTGACGCTAAGCGTTATCTCTAAATCTATTCCTTAACCCACAGAGACAAGAAGCTGCAAAAGTTAATGGCTCATTTCGATATAACACACCACACATCACCGAAGGTGATTCCAAACAGTGGTTGGACATGTAAGATTTACGAAATTTTCCTTTCATAAATTCTAGAGAAAACTGAGTAGTTTGACGCCAGGTTATCCAAAAGATTTATTTTTAGCTGTTTATATCTGCACATTTTTTATTTTGATAAATTCTCAACTTCAATCTGCCCGGTGTCACTAGCGTGACTGTTAACCTGAAGCCGCAGTAATCAATAGAATATGGCATTATTTGCTTTAAATTATAAATGCGACAAGCAGCAGATTGTCAACCTACAAAATTTTTGTATTTTAAGAACCCAAGTCAAATACAACGATTTGCAGGCTAAACAGTTATTGCTGTTAAGGTGCGTTATTCGGTACACAGAAATACAGACGGAAGCTTACATTTAAACCACTTTACTGACCATTATTATTTCTAAGGGATATTTTTTTTATTAGTTAGCTCGTTTCTGAGACACAAATTTCTTTTCACGAAAAACAGCAAATGGAAAAAAATAGAACGAGTAGGGAACAACATAAATATTTAATGTTACAACTTAACTACAGAACTACTACAGTGATGTAACCATCACACTCCGCTGGACATGTTTTAAAACTATTCAGACTAATAAGAGCGTTCTACGACTTACTGTTGAGCTCACTGCTGCCTTCATCAGATATTAAATTTGGCAGTTGTAGCTGCCACTGCCCATCTGTTACTATATCAAGGTTCTCACATTTGCCCGTGGACGATTTTTCCAGGCGAAAGAGCTTCAGCGAGAAACCACCAATTCCAAACTGGAGAGCTTGCTCCTTCAATCCCAAAAATTCTGTTAGATGTTTTTTAAATTCGAATACTCTTGTATGTTTATCTTTGTCGACCGGAATCCGGCTACGGTGGCGTTCGATTGCGACTTCTTCGCCTTTTCGGAAAAAATTCACCATCACTTTTATGACTCCACTCAAGGCTGACATGGCTGGACCATATGAACAATATGGCGCGTCGAAGCGGACAAAAATACTTGTGTATGGATATATAAGACTTACTTTGGAAAATATACGACTTGTTGCGAAAATATAAAACTTGTTTTGTAAAATATACGACTTGTTGCGGAATCATAAACTTGTTTTGTAAAATACAAGACTCGTTGCGGAAATATAAGACTTGTTTTCTAAAATATGCCACTCGTTGGGAAAATATAAGACTTGTTTTGTAAAATAAGACTTGTTGCAGACAAGACTTGTTCGCGGTGTAAAATAATACTTTAAAGGCGCCCACTGTCTGTGGTCAGCTGCTTTGTATCAGGGCGCATGCTGATTTCTTTTGGTAGTTGTCTCCTTGCTATTACGAGTGCGATGATAAGTTTAACAGAGTTATTCCTCAGTTTTTCAGCTGCTTCTTTATCTGCCGCAAACAAGTTTCGTCTAACGTCCTCGCAAATTTGTTTTCCAAGTTCTAACACTCAAAGAAAAGCTCCTGTTACGTGCACGAATGACCAACAAATGTCCGCTAACAAAGCATATATGAAATAGACTCCCGAGTACGATATATGGCACGCAACAAAAATGTAACAACAAGCAGTTACCCATTTCAACTATTATTTAATTAGTTTTACACTGTTTAATCTACTTAGGTTAGAGATTAAGTTAAGCAGTTCATAAAGCAGGCTTACAATCCTTCATGCCGTGTAAGTGTTCGTCGTCTTGATCAACTTCCAATTCCAACATCCGCCGACTGAAGACCACAACGCTTGGCTTTCTTGATTCATAGCTTTCTTTCCGTGTACACAAATTCTTCCGGAGGACTCCATAGTAAACTCTGTATTCTCTATCTTCTTCCTCTCTCGACTATCGTCTTTTTCATCTCTTTCTTCTCTCCGGATATCGCAAGGTCAAAAGGTCATAGCCTCGTCACATCATAGCTCCCACAAGTTCAGTCAGCAAGCCACGAGGGTAAGCCCTCGGGCAAATCTCTTCTGTACTTCTCACAAGCCAGCTTTTATACATTTACTTTAGTTATCTAGAATGTTCTATTACTATTTATAGCGTATTACAAGTTGTACTATTTTTGGAAACTGCTGAGTCACATGAAAGAAGTTTCTGGAATATAACCGCCTCCCGGTTAGCTCAATGGATAGAGCGCTGGACTGTAGTGCGGGAGGTCGAGGGTTCGAGCCCCGGCCGGACCAACACTCAAGGTCTTAAAATAATTGAGAAGAATTTGCTACCTTTCTATAACATCAAGAAATGGTTAGATATTCTAGTCTTCTCGGATAGGGACGAAATAAATGGAGGTCCCGTCTCCTGCAGGGTTGGGGCAGGAGACGTTAATTTCCCACACACGAGATTAATGTGTGATGGATGTCCTCCCCTGGGGTGGGATGGGTGGGTTAGGACAGCAGGTCCACATCAGCTATTACAGCTGCCAAATTAATCAACCTGCTAAAACAAATAAATGAACTTCAACTTCAACTTCAACTTCAATTACAGATTATAGATAATTCTAGAAAAGTCTGGGATTGCGTGACAGATTCAGTGAAAATAATTCGATCCTCGTAACACTCCTAACTCATTCGCCATCTTTTTTGAGGCTTGAGGAGCAGTGGGCTGTGTTTCACTTACCGCTGAAAACTCAAATCGCTGGCGCTGTTAAAGTATTATATTTGTATATTTTACAAAACAAGTTTTATATTTTCCCAAGAAGTCGTATATTTTACAAAACAAGCCATATTTTCGCAACAAGTCATCTATTTTACAAAACAAGTCTCATATTTTCGCAACAAATCGTATATTTTCCAAAACAAGTTTTATGTTTTGGCAACAAGTCGTATACTTTACAAAACAAGTCTAATATATATCCATACACAAGTATTTTTGTCCGCATAGAACAACAACATGGTTGAAATATTACAGCGGGGGGTTTCGTGGGCTCGAGTACCGGAAATTGTTCTGCAAAATAATTCCGCGCTCTTCCGGCCAAAAAGTAAGAAAATGAGTCTAACTTTTGGTCGAGCCATGGAGGGTCGAGGGTCTTATGTCGAGGTCGAGGGTATTAAAGCGAGAGTCCCTTATTTTATGTCGAGGGTCCCTTTCTTTCTTTGTTTTTTTTTTTTTTTCTTTTTTTGGCAGCCTATGTTCCCATGGTCCCTTTCTTCTGTTCCTGGCATAGGTTAAAACCAGGACTGGACTCTGGACTCTGGACTCTGGACTCTGGACTGGACTCTGGACTGGACTCTGGACTGGACTCTGGACTGGACTCTGGACTGGACTGGACTCTGGACTGGACTCTGGACTGGACTCTGGACTGGACTCTGGACTGGACTCTGGACTGGACTGGACTCTGGACTGGACTGGACTCTGGACCCTGGACTCTGAACTCTGGACCCCGGACTCTGGACTCTAATTTTACTTTTACTGTAATAAGTATCGAAAAAATTACGAACAACTATGCGCATCACTATGCCATTAATCATAGTGAGATAGAATAAATATATGAACTTCATATATTTATTCTATCTCACTATGCCATTAAGTGAGTCAATTCAAGTACAAAATAAACTACTTAATACATTACAGGAACTTATTTTATACTAGACCTTGTCAGTACATGTCACGTTATTAGTTTGGGTGCGAACAAAAAAAACACCCGCAAGTATTTTCGCACAGGATATGATAAAATTCTGTGGTAGAAAGTGGTTTTTGAAGGTGTTTTTGGGGCTCACGGTTTTAAAAACGGTGGGGCTCACGGTTTTAAAAACTACTTTTTGCGAAATATCCATGTGAGCACATAGCTCGTTTCGCTTTCGCAAAAAGTAGTTTTCTACAAGGTTTTGAATTTAAGGTTAAAACCGTGAGCCCCAAAAACACCTTCAAAAACCACTTTCTAGCACAGAATTTTATCATATCCTGTGCGAAAATACTTGCGGGTGCTTTGTTGTTCACACCCAAACTAATAGCGTGACCTGTACTGACAAGGTCTAGTATAAACTAAGTTCCTGTAATGTGTTAAGTTGTATATTTTGTAGTTTATCTTGATGAAGTTTCACTCGAAGACGAAAACGGTCGATTAATTGACTCAATTAATCGCATAGTGATGCGCATAGTTGTTCTTATTTTTGTCGATACTGATTACAGTAAAAGTAAAATTAGAGTCCAGAGTCTAGGGTCCAGAGTCCAGAGTCCAGAGTCCAGGGTCCAGAGTCCAGAGTCCAGAGTCCAGTCCAGTCCAGAGTCCAGTCCAGTCCAGAGTCCAGTCCAGTCCAGAGTCGAGTCCAGTCCAGATTTTATCCCATGCCAACGACTGGTGGGTTGGTGGGTTCAATATCCAAATGATCAATTCATTACTGTAATCTTTAGTTTGACTGTAAATTATTGAGATCAAGGTTACCGCTGAGTAATTGCTTGACTTCCGTCAGGCAAAACAACAAGACCTGTATTTGGTTTGGTGGCAACTTGATTGTAAACATTTTTTTTTTTTTTGCTGCATTATCATTAGCTATTGGCGTACCAAGATTAACGATCTGTCTGTCTCTATTTGGAAGATGACCGTTGAAAGATATAGTGCCATCGATTGTATTATCATTTCGCTTGTTGAAGTAATCGTTTAAATCACTTGAGTCAGCCTTTTTCCCCAACTCTGTTGTAAAAGTGGATGTATCAACTTTACTTGATAATGCAGAATTGAGTTTTTGTAGATTTACCACATCTTTGTTGTTTGTTGGATCAGCTACATTGATAATTGTGTTGTCTTGCATGTTGAGCGCACCTGTCATTGGTCGTCGCCCATCTGTATGAACGTGATTGTCAGTGTAAGCTTTTGTACAAGAATCCTGTGGATCAGTCGCTTCTTTCAAATTCTTGAGTTGTTTATTTTCAATGTCGAAATTTCCATCAGAAGTTTTTTTTAATCCTTGACCAGGTTAACCTGGTGGACCTGGTGTGATGATGTAGTTCCCGTTTATATTTATTATGGTAACCATCAGAAAACCCCATTTTACTTGTATTTTGATTATAATTTTTTGAAATTATTGATTATGAATTTTTCATTATATTTTGTATCAGTATGTGAAAAAGGTTTTACCACATCATAATATGATTTTCCCTAGTATGATTCATTTACAAAATACAGACAATAATGTCCACATAACACACTCATTAGATCTTGATATTGTGTGCTGTTGTATCGAATATTCACTTTCAAACAGTCTGACAAATAATATAATTCTTGTGGAGCATTTAACCCAAAACTGTCAAAATATTCAATGATTTTTGGTTTAATGTTTATTACAACCCAGTGCGAACCAGATTGATTTGAGTCATTTAAATTAGCGATGTAATAACCACCTTCGGTGCACTCTTGAGATGACACCTTTGAATTGTGGTATCTTTAAGTAATTAATCCACTTCAAAATGTCAAAATTTGGTATCGGTTTAATCTCAAACTGTGGTTTGTTTAAAAAATTGCGCCGACAAGTGGGATTCCGTTGAATGGGGAGTTTTTTTCCGAGCAACAATCCTTTACCCGTCTTTTTTTGTTGTTTTTCTTTTGTACCCATACCAACCGTTGGTACTGTTGGAGCTAGAGATGGATAATAAGGTATAATACGGTCTATTTTGCATACCACCACCTTTACCGCTAGCTATTCTGTTTTGAAGACCTTTGCCGTTCAAAGCGTTCAAAAGTAGTGGAACACCGATAGAAGCCAATAAAGTTACGAGAGAATAACCACGTGGCTTCACTGTCGGTTTTATCATTAAATCTCCCCCAAATTGAAGAGCATTCAATATGTCTTTTTCCTGTTTCACTGTCAATAAATGTTTATGATCAATAAGTTTTTGAATTTTAGATTTGGAATGAGGAAACCTCCTACCTGTCCAGAGCCGAGAATTTTATCAATTGCAAAATTTCCCAAACTTGTTGTAGCACCTGTTGCTAGTGCAGGTATAGCTTTTGTAACCAAATTCATTGGTTTTGGCAATAGTTTTGCACCCATACTGACAAGTGATGAAAACAAACTCCCACCTTCTTGAACAACTGTGCCGATCTGCGTTTTACTGATTTTGATGTCAACACCTTTTTTCAAACTTTTAGCTTTTTTAATTCTATTGATCTGAGTTTTATTCAACATCGGTTCATCAGGTCCATCTAGTTTTTCATGCGAGAGGCGAATATTCAAAGGTGATCTCTCATCGAGAGCTTTCGCTAATTTCAGTTTTTGATTTTCAGATAATTTCACACCATGTAGATGAGATGTTGTCATTGTGTTTTATTATATATGAATCATATATAATAAATTTTGTTTTGATAAAGGTGAAAGTTGTTTTTTATGTTCTTATGACAGCCTTTCCTTTTCCCACATCAACACTTATCTCTTCCTCGTTAAGTATTATTGCATATACAATATATTGAGCATTAGCCGCACCACTAAGATCGTAAGATAATTCTAGACTCGTCGAGTTATTCTTGAGCGAATCTGCCTGTTTTGTCAAATCAAAATATAGAATACCGTACAGATCTTTGAATGACTTAAGATCTATAGTTGGGCCAGACAGTTGATCATTGAAACCCTTGTTGTATTCTGTCAACATCCTCCATACTGTTGACATTTCATTAGTTGGGTCGATTGCATTTTGTGAGTAATACCATAGGTAATACGTGCTTCAACCGTGCACTTGTAATCGTTCTTGCGGCATGGCCTGGAATGTTGTAAGTATCAAAAACAAACATATTTTGTGTCGGGTCATTCATCTTTGCATTATTAAGAACCCAGACAAAGACATGCCTTGGTTCTCTGATACTATTTGTAATATTGAAAGTGTGTTTTCGCAGTTGAGTTGTTATGGTTACAATACTCTCATTAAGGTAAGACCATGCATGAGTTTTGAGGTACTTTTCAAGCCACATTTGTCGTCCTTCAGGATTGAATTCCATTTTTGGAACCCACAAAACAAATTTTTCGATAATATATCTACCACCAGCAGCTGCTCTTGCTCTAAACAGAACGTTATTATCACTTTCTAATTGTATTTGAAAATCAACTTTCCCATTTGGTGCGATTTGATTTTTGAATGACTGAAAAAAGCCGAAACGATTCAATGGAAGAATGATATTATTTGTTGCACCACCAGCAAGAAGTACCTTCCTTTGTGTAAACCCATCATTATAATTAGCGTTATCTGTTCGTGCAATATTCTGTGCGTCTCCATCAAGTTGAAGTGTAGCATATTTTGAATAACTGCTCCAGTAGCTGTATCGGGGTAATGAAACATTGACGGGCCTACTTCTTTGCTATAAACCTTTGAAAAACTAATGAGATTTTTGACATTGATAGCATGATTAGGTCTTGTGAGTCAAGGACTTTAACTCCATCAAAGTTAACTTTCATCTGTTCTATTATTCCAAATCCACCGTTTATAATTGTAACAGCATCAGCTGCACCGTAAGTTGGATTGTCCATTTTCATAATTTTCAAGTCAATCTCAAAATAAGCATTATACCAATCTATTGGTACCTCCTCACTAGTGTTATCAATGCTAAATTTATAGCCGCTTTTGGCTTGATATGCATTATTTCCAGGGATAACTATCGGTGTTTTCAAATTCACTTGTTGATAATCGTATTTGAGAAAATTTCTAAACGATGACATTTTTTGTTATTCTTTAATATTCTTTTTTTAATTCTTTTATAAAGTTAACAATTCGTCAAACTGTTTAGATAGAGATTTTTGGTGTTGACTTTGTAGTCTTTGACTGTTTTTTAGGTTGATTTTCTGTGCTCTTCGAGTTCATTGTCATCACTATTTTAGCGATTTCATCCCCTTTATTTTCATTAGTTTCATTAACTTTGTTAGTACTAAATTTGTCATGGTTTTTTTCTCCAATTACTTGTCCTATTTTCTTACCAACCTCTTCAGCACCCTTTTCAAAAGCTTTTTCAGCCGCCTTTGTTGCTAACTTCTTCGCTGTTTTACCTGTGACATTTGCTACTATTTTTTTTCGCAATATCAAATATACCTGCACCTTCATAGGTGTCATAATAGGTACTTTCACCATTTTCATCTCTTTCACGTCTTTGATCTGGCATTTCAAATATACTCGATAAAAAATTATTCATTGTTTTATCACTTGAAACAAGTGATAAAAAACACTGATAAAAACTCAAAGTTATTGGACTACTCTTGCTGCAAGATTCTCTGGAACATAAAAAACCCTTTCTAGTAATATTTTTGTTATTTCTTCTAATTTATTTATCCGTTTATATAATTCACTATTCTCCTTGTATATTTCCGTTGTAATTTCATTTGTTTGTTTGTTTGTAATAAATTTTATCTATCTGTTTATCTGTTTTCTCAGGTTTAGCTGGTAAGTGCCTTGTTTGTGTTTGATGTGAACCGTCAGAGAAACCCATCTTTATTTATACTAAAGATATTTTTTTAAACAAAAAAGTTACTCTTCTACTATTCGAACAGGCTTTACTGAATCATATTCTTTTAGAATTAATGTCATGGACATTGGAATGTTGTTCAGATCCAAAGGTCTGCCCAGCCCATCAGTGATATAAATTCTAAAATCTCTTATAGTGCTCGTATTGATTTTATTGAACATGGCTCTAATGGGTTTAATGGGAAATGAATATGACAATGGTAGATTGGCCACGCTAAATCGGTATAATACATCTGATGCGACTCCTGAAACAACGCTTTTAGATATAATATTAGCGTGTATGAGTATATTGTCTACAGATCTTGTTATATCTGGTAAGTTCTGCCCGTATCCGGTTGCTGTAATGATCGCTTTATTAAAACCAATAAGGTTAGCAAAATCAACAGGTCTCAAGTCCACCTGAAAATTGGTTTCCAGGGTCATCAATACTTTGAATAGTGATGGAACAAATTCGATTGTGATACCTTTCTTTGGATGACTATTTGAATCATGTTCTTGTGGTATATGACCATTTGATTTGAGTTCTCGTTTTACATATGCATTCAATTCTTCATGTGAAAATTTGCCATTCGGAAGTGTTATAGTATGCCACGTTTTTTTTTGATTGTTGTAGCTACTACTCACATTGTACCAACTGTATGTCATTGATAAAGAGTCAAGAGGTATCTCATAGTCTTTGTTTTTATCCAAATTTAATGCAGGATTAAAGCGAATTTTAAAATCGTGGCTTTTTGAATTTACAACACCATCACTTGAGTCAATAAAAATTGGTATTTTCATTTTATATTATACATATAAAGTTTTTCATTCAAAAATTTGACAATTGTTTCTTTGAAATTTCTTTATTTTTTAATAAGTGGTCGATAATTTCCCAAGTCTCATTTCGGAGTTGTGTGTTTGTATTACCAGCTAGACGAATTCCTGTTAACAAAGTTAACCTTTCCATCAACTACTCTGGAGGTGTATAATAAATTTGTCCACCGCGAAAGTGATTTTTTCTTTTACCTTTTCCTTTTGACTGGCGAATAACACTACCACTGGTTTCATCACTGGAACCGCTAGAACCATTATCATCATTAAAGAACTCACTATCACTATCATCAAAAACAAGTTCCTGACCCTTGTTTAACAACTTTATACGATCTCGTCTCGGTACTTTTGCAATAGCTTGATATCATTATCCCTTTTTCTATTTTTTCTTTATTTCCTCTTTATTTTTTGAAAATTTTTGTAGCTGTTTACCAATACTTTTATCAAAATCACTCAAATTCAACGTTTTATGAATTAATTCCTCATTTATGGTAGATGGTGGAGCTAAGTTATATTCAATTAATATTTTTATTTCATCTCCGCTAAATTTTTTATCACTATCTGGCATCTCAATCAATTTTGCTTTGGGACTTGGTGGTAAATCTGGTGGTGGAAGTGCAGATGTCGGCTGCACCTGAAGGGCTTGGATTCCTGTGGTTAATGCGTTTTGATTTTCTGTTAATTTCGCAATGACTTTATCCTGTCTATCGTCGATTGTTTCTTTCACCTCTTTTACCCTGCTAACAATGGGTTGAAATATTTCCTCTCTTTCGAACCGCATATCTTGTCGTTTATCACTTACGTCTTGTAATGTGTTCTTAACATTTTGTCTTAAACGTTCAGCACTTAGTTCTTTTTCAAGATTTTTACTAAATTTTTCAACGTCCATATTTTATTATAAACAACAAAAATAATCATTAATCAGCACTTCTGTCAATGAAATTTTCAATTCATGAGTCGTGAGTTGAAAAAAACTTTTGATGTGAAGGACAAAAGTGACAAATTATCATGAATTCAAAACAATTGAACGAAAAATGTCTCAGACTCATGAGCGTTAGTAAACTGATTTGACGGTAAATTAACATAGATGAGCGATAAATTAACGAAAAATGTCCTTGACTCTTGAGCACTCGTAGATGTGCGATAATTTAACGATTTTGTCCCAGGACCCGCCATATTTCATTACTCTAGTGGGTACATCATTTCTGTGTCCGGGCCTTTTAAGTTAATCTTTTAGACAAGAACGAAATTCGAAAATTGTTTGATCAGGGGACTGGGTACTAGTAAAACATTCCGTTTATTTACACTTCAACAAGGCCCGGGCATTGGTTGCCATTTCTTTGATTAAATGCTATGGTGCCATGTCTAATTTAATTTTTTTTCGGGCAAAATGGTCGTTAATGGTCACGTGACCTAATTTGCATATTTTTTAACTCTGAATCGCATAAACTTTTGAGAGGCATTATTTTACTCAAGTTTTGTCGCCATAGGCCTTAATCTTCGAAATATAGACCACAACTCCACTTTTTCAGGAAAATTGAATAAAGATCCATTAATTGCGTTGAGCAATCTTATTTTGCGACTTATTAGCTGTCATGCACGATCCTTACCTTGCAATCGTGGAGTGCCAGTTATCCTTATAATTGTCATTTTCATCAGATGAAGATGTCGGGGGACTAGCCGTCCCTGTTCTGTAGGATACAAAACCAAATAAATTAGATTCCTGTTGCGAAAATGAATTTAGTTTTGGCTTACAGGGATTATTAAGGCAGTCCGAAGACGTTTAGTCTTTCTTCCACTTTTACCATTGCTGCATAAAAGTAGATGTATTTCCGACTTATTTTCTTCATTTTTCTATAGCTTGCTACTCTCAATGCATAGGTTTCTTTCCTTCAGGCTCAAGCGGAATGTCAGGCTCTTGAACTGAAAGAAACCTCTGTCCACACTGTTATTTGACGTACTCGGCGCATTATTACTTGGAAAAGGAAGTGCCATTGTATTAGCTTACCGTTTCTTAGGTTCATGCTTTTCTTTCTTGGTTGAGTCCAGAATCTCTATCACTTCCACAGGGGTGGATGAGGTACCTCTCACCTACCCAAAAAGTGGACAATAAAATTGTTCTAAATATCATGCTAGAAAAGAATGACATGTTGCTGCATATTGTGCCTACGCATGACCTACCCGATCGTACTTGAAACTACCAAGAGGAAAACAGGGCTTTCCAGGGTTCTAATCTTCATCATCACATGATTTAAACGTAGGAGGAGATTGACGACGGCGTCTTCTCTTGCAATCCTTATTTGGAAAATTCCAAAAAGGGGACAAAAAACAGATAATTATAAACCTTAATTAGCTCCAGTGAGTTAACTTAAGTCATCAATGGCAAGAGCGTCTGCCTGGGGAGGTCAAAATATGACACCTTATGTAAAAAAATATCTTAGAAGATAGTTCTTCTTTCCCTCTGGGAGGGGTTGGACTTTCGACTTTTTCTGGATACGGAAGTTAAACAGTAGGTCCCTCCTGCTGGATCCAGACCTTGAGATAAAGTAATAAAGTCTTTAATAATAAAGTTTTTATTCCATCATAAGATAAAACTACATATCTTATGTTACAATGAATTCGGAAAAACTACAACAGAAATCTACATACATATTATGAATTAAAAAGTATGTCATTACAATAAATGGAGCTTAAATATCAACCTATTTACAAAGGTGTTCATAAAGCGCTGTGTATTAATTTTCGGGCGTGCGCAGCCTTTTTTCCTAAGATTATGTACATATGTCTTTTGGACAGGAATGATGTCTTTCAGAGGGTGGCAATCCGTTGATTTTAGTTTCAAAATGTCTCGGTCTTGTTTGTTTAAAAGGTTCTTGATAAAAACTGGAAATGAGATAAAACGGCGTTTATGACATCGGTCTTAAAAATTTTTTACAACCGTAAGATCGGACTCAGATGCCCCATAGACTGAAAGTGCATAGCTAAAATTAGGCAAAACAATGGATATAAAAAGATGATCAATCTCTGCCTGAGAGTAATGTTCCTTTCCTAATGTTCGTAGGACGTGTAAACACTTGTTTGCTTTGACAAGCTTAGTTCTTACATGCTCATTAAATTTTCCGTCACTCTGTAAAGTTGCTCCTAGTAAAACGAAGCTATTACATTGGGGAATATTATTAATTGGAGAGTAGAGTACATTATGGTTTTTCTTTCTAACAACCAGCTCTTTACATTTGCAAGGGTTTCAGACCATTCTATTGTCTTTACACCCTGTTAAGAACTGTCCTACTAAGTCGGCAGACGGGTCACTATTCCTAGTGATAGACGAAAGAATAGTGGAAGCATCGGCATATTTAAAAAGTACAGGGCAACCACTAAAAAAATCTCCAAATCATTCAAAAATATATTTAAAAGATACGGTCCGCTTACACTACCTTGTGTGGTTCCTCTATTGACAGATTTCCACTGTCCTAAAAAATTATAACTAACAACACGTTGTTGTCTTGCATAGAGGAAACTATGATACCAATTGATAATGTACGGATTTAGAGGTAGCTGTTTCAGTTTGGCAGACAAAATAGTTTGGTTCACAAAACCGAAAGCCTTACTGAAGTCCATGGTAAAAATTCGCACTGCGCTACAGTCACTACTATCTAAATACTTGTATGTCTGGTGCTGGATAGCGAGCAAGGCATTTGTGCAACCACCCGCCTGTCTATATGCAATTAATTTGGGTGTGGCTCAGGTTGTTCTCAATGACTGACTGTGCTTGTGTACGATACACGACCTTCTCGAACAACCGGGCAATAACGGAAGTAACATTAATGCCACGGTAGTCTGTCCTCTATAGGCATGTTCACTTTGGGGAGAGGATTAACATTTGCCCTCTTCCAGGAGTCTGGCCATGTATGAGTAGACAGCGACAGATTCCAAACGTGAGTGACGATTGGTGTGAGTAGCTCAGAACAGTCTTTCCAGATCCAGTACGGGAGGTCGTCTGGTCCCGTTACCCTTTTAATTTTCTTTACATGAACTAAGGTATTCCAAACACACCGCTCAGATATTTTCGGGGGCTTCACACTGTCCGGGATATTGTATCAATAGGTCTAACGTAAGTGTCATCATAGCACAGGTTGGCAAAGTAGTCGTTCAGACGAACTAGAGAGTTCTTGTCCAAATTTATCAACGATGACCTGCGACGCTGCGATAGGGCGTCCACGCCCTTCCACCACTCATCGCTACCAATGACAGCCGGTTCTCGGTTATCAGCTTAGAAATGTGCTTATTAAATACAGACAGACGTTCCTTGTTGTTTAAAGATATACGGAACTTAGTGCTCAGCATACACTTGACTAATGGGGACATCCAAACTGGGTCACGCGATGACATGCGTACAGATTTTTGCGGCATAAACTTATTCATCATTGCACGAATCTTTTCCTCAAGCACCTCGACCGCCTTGTTTATAATAGGGACCTTAAGCAGTTAGGACGGCAACGCCAAGGAAGACGTCGATTAAAAAATGAATTTCTACTTTTCATCAGAATTTCGGAAATGGCTGCACGTATTTACCATCTCATACGGCGCCACAACTCAACCTCGACATAACGTATAAAAGTAGCGTTGAGTTCTAAATTGGAAATTAAATTAATTTGCCATCACGGTTTCGGTTCAAAGACGACGCAAAGTTTGGTGATTTCACGTTGTTGTTTTGCAAAGGACGGCTAAGAAATGTACTAAGTTTTAAAATATACGTGCTGAGCTATTGTTCTGCTAACTAGATCTTTCGTTTTTCCCCGTCCTCGCTGCCGTCGCCGTCGTGGTTTGCTTAAGGTCCCTAATGTCCACCGCATTGAGGACGTCACTCCAGTCCAGTGTAGTGAGTGCCATATAAAATGACTTTTTCCGATGTTCCCTACAGTCCCGGACAAGAACTTTGCGGCGCACAGGTTTAAGTTTTAATCCCACCGGTAAAACAAAGCCTTGATGGTCTGTCTTAATAAGCATATGTATGGGATATGCTTGACTGAACAGATCCACTCGGTTGGTCATACAGTTATCCAAGCACGCGTTACCCCGCGTGGGAACATCAACCATGAAATCCCAGCCAGACAAAGCCTTAAATTCTTGCATGTCCAAACAATTTACATCGCCACCACAGACAATAGCCGCTTCTGGGTGTTTGTTCAAAACAAGGTCCACAATGGATAATATATAATTAATTCAGTCGAGATCCTGGTAGCTATGCTTGGGAGGATTATAAAGGCCGCAAATTAGCATAATGTGATCGGACGGAAACAGCACTGTTAAAGCAATAAACTCATATAAATTGGACCGATAGACATCCAAGACTTTAAGACTGTCTCTCACATAGACCGCAACACCCCCTTTTTTCCTTTTGTCCAAGTCTGCCCAACCTCTGTCCCGCCTGAACACATTGTAATTTGGGATATTCACCACGGCGTCCGGCATATTAGTGAAAAGATGAGCTTCGCTGACAATACACACATCAATGTCCTAAGATCACAGGTCAGCCTCAAGCACCACAGGTGCTCGTACACGACTTTTTGTTTTCGACAAGCCGCAAATGTTCGTAAACAAACGTTTTGGGACAGCGAAACCCTTTGATTTAGAGGTGGATGTTTTGTCAGTTGTGTTGACAAGCGGAATGTTAATTAAGTTACTCCGATCCACTCTCCGACCTTCAGCCTTGACGAAACGGCGGCCTTGCATCACCGGGATTTTCTTGGTTGAGGTCGATCGTGAAATTCGAGCACTATGTTGCCTACGGTACTTCAGAATGCCGAGTGACTTGAACTGAGATAGAACGGCCGGAGATGGCTTGAAAGCTTTGTTTCGGAGAGACAAGAGTTCAGAGCATTTCAAAGACGCTGGCTTGGTTCGCATTAACATCGAATAGTTCTTATTAACTCCTCCGAAACTCCTGTCTGTCTCTGGACCCGGTTGTGACTCGACGTCCGTATCTATAGTGATATCTAGCGTGATATATTTCTCCGGTACTGCAAGCAAGGTTAGACCATGGACGCCCCCACAACACCACCGGCCGGCGAACTCTAAATTTAGGAGTAGTGGAGTTGAATAAAATATGTTTGAGAAGCCAAGGACTTTCAGCTCTCCTAGAGTGATAATTGTAGGATTCTTGGGAAGCATTCAAAACGAAAAGAACGCCAAAAATGGTAAATAGGCGAAGAGCTCCAGAAAACGTGGCAGCCATGTTGGCGCCTTTACAATACCCAATAAGGGGGACGGTCATCCAAACCCTAACATTAAGGGGGATGGGGGACACGTCTAAAAAGCAATCCGGAACCACCACTACCATCTCTAGGACTCAAACTTAACAAAGCTCTGAAAATCGTAATGGCACTTCAAAACTATCTTTTATAAACAAACCAACCAACCAACAGATTACCAACCTTGAAAAGGGCGATGTCGATTATAAAGATTTATGACCCTTATCTAACGCTCCACTTGATCATATACAGCCTGGATAAATATTTTGCGGTATGGAAGTGTAAACATATTTCTACATCTGTTCTTTCGAAAAGCCTTTCACTACTCACAGAAAAGAAGATAGATCCCTTTGCATGAATCATTCTTAATTACCTGAAGCGATTTGCTGGAACCATTAAATCCAGGGGTTGGCTGTAGTAAATCAGATGTCTCGTCAGATGAAAAATCCGAACTTCTGGATTCCTCCTTTTAATCACTTGATTGTCAGAATAATTTAAAAAACAACAAAAATTCAATTATAACCTACACCGGTTCTAGACCCACAGCATGGTGCAACTACAACGCGGGACACTCCCCATCCTAACGTAGTACAAAGGCGCAAGTACAATAAGGGACGCACCCCATCCTAACATAGTACAAAGGCGCAACTACAATAACGGATCCACCCCATCCTAACATAGTACAGAGGCGCAACAACAATAACGGACCCACCCCATCCTAACATGGTACAAAGGCGCAACTACAATAAATTAAGGGACCTACCCCATCCTAACATAGTACAAAAGCGCAACTACAACATGAAATCCACACCAGCCTTACTTGCTGCGAGAAACGGACGGAAGCATCGATAGACTTACATTTGAGATTATGACAAATATACACTAGTGTCTGTATAGTAAACAAGTCTTTGGGTCGCATTACCTCGAGAGACACTCTCGTTGCCTTCTTCATAGCCTCCTCCTCATCTTCCCTTTGGTAAGTCCTTAACCACGTAGGACTTGGCTCTCCATTCTCCCAATTCAGAGAAGTTCCCCTTACAACATCAGTGTTGCTCTTACTTCGGTCCATAACAAAGTAGTTTTGAAGCGATCGAAAGCAAAATGTGAGCAAAGCCTAATCACGTATTCTTGTGGGAAAAATTCGCGGGGTGGGGTATTCCCATATATGGGCTATATAGGTATGTGCCGCTGTGAAGGGTTTGGTTTTCAAGCAGTTTACTCTAGGATAGGGTATTTAAATCATAGCTTTTAGGTCTAGAATAGGGTATAATTTTTCAGGAAATTGATTAGTTGTTTTATCTGGACTAGGGAAACCGGGAATTGCCACTCAAACATATAAAAAGTCAAATCGGCAAGTTGAATTACGCAACTCAGCCCCGGGAGTAAAAGCAAAGAAAGTGTCAATAGATGGCTATCATAAAACAGTACTGAATATTATTAACTGTCAAAAATCGGGATTCAGACGGAAATCGCGGGGTGGTTTGAATACTGGTGAAAGTCAAACAATTTATTCTTTTTGATAATGGCGTACGTGCGTGTCTGGTATAGCTCAGCTCTGGAGCTCAGCATGTAACCTGCGACGCAAAAACAGCTACTCTACGATGGGGGTGGGGGTGGGGGAGTTTAGTTAAGTATAGGGTAGCGAAATTCAGCTGGAATAGCTGTATAGGTGAAGGGTTCCAGGATCCCAGCGACACATCCCCACCCAAAATATCCTAAAGAAACCCCACCCCACCCCCCTCGGGGGAGAAAAATTCTGTCGATATAAGGTAGCGTAATTGCCTATCAGAGCTGTTTGTGGGAATTGCTCTTTCTTTCAGATGTTTTCTCACTTTTTACCCGTAGGAAAAAAAAACATATAGTCGAAGGGTGAATCTGCTAATGCATGGCATTTATTACGTAGTGAGATTGATTTCAATTCTCACCCGCTGTTCACGGGTGCTTGTCCGCAATGGCCGTAAAAGAAAAGAAACTAACATATTCTCTCTCTTAAGACAAAAAGAAATTGGCAGTGTAATATATTTTTTACAGCCTTTCTTGGCTCATATAGCACGACAGGTCGATATTGTCAGCCAAAGAACCGGGACGCGGACAGTGGACGTGACGTACAAAATTTGCCTTGATTTCGTAAAAACATCGGCATCCGGTCTCACGAAATGCGATGACTCGTATTTTCTAAGTCCAAGAAAGAGAAGAAAGGGAGCATGGGAACATGGGCTGCGAAAAAAAAACTAACAAACAAAAAAAGGGACCCTCGACATAAAATAAGGGACCCTCGACCCTCGACCTCGACATAAGACCCTCGACCCTCGACCCTCGACGGCTCCACCAAAAGTTAGACTCATGAAAATGACAGGAAATTCTATAGTTACCTTTTATGTGGTTACTTCGTAAACTAGAAAAAATACAAAATGCTCTTCTGATCTCATCTTTCTGAAAAAAAAAAATCGATAATGTCGGCCTACGTCCGTAGTCGGTTAATTTTTTTCTGTCGATACTCGGTAATTTTTTTTTTCGTTTTGTCACGGTAATCAGTAGTCAGTATTTTTCGCCCTTTGTCGCTAGTTGGTTAACCCCATTCACACCTTCATGATTGGTGTTCAGCCTTTTGTTAATAACCGCAGCTCGCAAGAAAGGTAAACTGAGTACTGACACGTATTATTTTCCTCAATTCTTGTATTACATAAATGAATATTGTGGTGGTGTCCTTCAATTCAGTTATCTTTTTATTTCACCAAGTGTCTTATTTGTTAATGGAGACCAAAACATTGACTGGTAAGTCATGGACCTACATAAAAAAAATATTTATCTCTTGCAAGGGTTTTTAACAGGTGGAATTAACCTACAATATAAATAAGCGTCTATAAACAACGCAGAGCTCGAAATTTGAGAAGAGAAGAGCCAACAACTTTGCCGTTGCATCCAGTCGTATTAATTTAAAAGGTAAATCGATAACTATTTTGTTGTAATAACATTAGCTCGAGTCGGATAACAGGCGTTCAGTAGGTAAGTCAGAAGGCTTTCTAACTTTCAGACAAGCTCTGAAATGTGAGTTTTGACGAAGAGAAGACTTTTACAGCATCAAAAAACATTGACTTTATAGAGATTTTGTTTTGAGTCAAAATTTCATCTTCCATTCCTAAAAAAAAAAACAGACATGCCATCTAACTGATCGTTGAAAGGCTCGGTTGTAATTCAGTCGGTAAACCTGGAAAGAGGTTTATTAAGTAACTGTAGTACGTTTTTATCATCCTCTCTAGGTACCCCGTAATCGCCTTAAAACAAACCTTGCCCATAACGAGACTTATCAAGGGAATAGTGTTTTGGTATGCTCACAGCTGACTGAATTTGTATTTGATAGTTATCTCATGACAGTTCTCACAAGGGTTTTTAATGTTACCTTCAATTTTGTACGCATGCATTCGCGTTTATAGGTGCAACAGGCTTTGCTCAGTTACATTGGTACATTGATCACACTCGCGAATTAACTTCACTGTATCTTCATAAGTTAAAACGGAAAGAAAATAATAACCAACAATATCCGCAGAAAATATCCGTTCTCTATTTAGCAATGTTCATTTCCCCAGGTTGAACTAGAAAAAGACGCGAAGTTTATAGATACAATGGTTATTGTAAAAACAAATAACAGGAAAATTCCACACAGGTAAGGTTGACTGAAATTATTTGATGAAAATATTCTCTTAATCTGTTTGCTGCCTTCATTTTCTTGGCTTGTTGGGTGCCAGCTATAAAAAGGGACTCAAAAATACAAATTACAGAGCGCGGCAAGTTCTTAGCTGTCCTTGATCAACCTAGCTAATTGAGTGAACTCAAATAAATGCTCATGAAATCAAGTTTTACAGACCATCGTAACATGATGTTAACTGCAAAATATATTTTCTAGATGTGCTTTGCCATCTGCGTATAATAATTGTTCTCCATGGGCCTGGGACTGGTGGCTTAAATATGGCCAAGATGACGTCATCATCAAAGGAGAGGAGACTGCGCAACAGCATACAACCAACACTGCTGACCAAGAGCAGGCTTCGACAGACCTCTCCGAAAATAAAAATTTAGGACAAAACTAAATGTAGTTTGATTCAGAACGAGCCAATTCGCCAAGCTAGCTTGGTACTTTTATTTAGGGTGAGAATTTCAATTTCGAAGTTTCTCAACAGCACGAATTCTTGGTCTGTTGTTGATGGGCCGTTATCAGTTTTATCATGCCACCTTCACAGTTTAAATGCGCTGTATAAACGTGAAATGAACGTACAACCATCCAGTGATACTGGTGCAGTACTGTAAACAACAGAACCACTGAGAGCAGGTCTTTTTGTGAGTTCAGGCTTTGCTCTCACATCTTTCTTAGACTATATGTTTATAACATCGATGATCTTTTAAAATTCATCTCCGTCTGATCGATATCCTTATCAAGTTAACCCACACACATAGGTTATTGTTTGTTATTATCTTTTTTGCTACACTTTCGGTTAAACAACTGTTTAGATATTGATTAAATGTCAGAAGTTATCCTGTTCGAAAACATGTCTTCTACCTTCCCTAGTCAAGAAAACGATGTCGTTAAGGTAACCGAGGATATCATCTTGGCGGTTTTATTTTAAACGAAGGTTTTTCGTTGATTTTCGAACTTTGCTAAGGTTGAAATAAGGTTGATTTCTGCTTAAACATTTTTTTTGTCGTGATAACTTTCTTTATCCTCATGTCGGAAGTTCAAGCAGCTTCTTTGTGGACTGAGTTCACGTGGAAGTGATCTCTACATCTGCTGCTAAGTGTCTAAATTGTCTTTGCTTTTAGTATGAAATCATTACATGAAGGGGATATCGATTTTGACTTTGTCGTCTAATCAATCAATCACCAATAGCGACAGGAAGGGATAGCGAGATAGGGATAGGACAACGGTTAGCACACTAGACTCGGGTCCGAGAGGCCCGAATTCAGGACTTGGCTGGGGTAATACTTTGTTTTCTTGAGTTAGATACTTTAAATCTGACAATGCCTCTCTTCGCCTTGGAATTGAAATGTGTACGTACTGGTATCAGGGAAATCTGAAAAAATTCTGTGCGGATGAGGGTGAGGGGGAGGGGCAACCTTGCATTCGACTGGCCTCCCATTCAGGGGGAGTAGCAATTCTCCTAGCCCCTTCATGCGGAAATCGGACTAAGCCTCGACTTGACCCTTTCTTTTCACCTCTACTAACAGCTGATTCACTCCTCTTTAATTGCGTGCTTACTATGAGGTACACGCTTTTAGATATACAGTCGGCAATCGTGGTCCACCGACTAACCTTGGAAGATTAAAATTCTTGATTAAAATGCTAACCCAAACATCTCCACGAGACTCGTGCAAATGAACAATAGAGTACTTGATACTTTCCAGTAATGCAGTCAATCTTCGAGTCCTTAAGCCAAGATAAGAACTTAGTGTAGGTCCAGTGCAAGGTCAGAGGATTAAAAAAAACAAAACAAAAGGAATCACAACTCGACTACTTTTAAAAACTGACCTTCAAGTTCAAAGAATCTCACAACTAGACAAGACAGTCAAAACCAGGAAACCATCATCAGACTTAGAAAAGCTCGTTCCAGGATATCAAAATCTCGATGAAACCCAAGCATAACACTCTGCATTTGACGAAACGTTTCGTTTCAGCTGCACACTGCAGCAAAATAGCAAGAATTTCTCTTCATAGCAAAAGGTGTTTTGTGACTCATCTCAAGTAAGTTGTGCTCTGTGATTGTTGTCGACTGACCGCCGAAGGATCAACTTAATCCTTTCTTAATTAAAGCGCAAGTGCGATTTGAAGAAAGCGTGACTTTGCTCTAAATGATATTGAGAAACATTAAGTACGTCACAAGCCATCTAAGGTATGTTTATTTTTAGCACTATAGTCAGTCGTCGATACTCACGACCGCATTGAGAGTTTCTCGAACCACTTCGAGCCAGAACTTATTGAAAATGCTAGCAGTGAAGGTCTTTCTTCTTGGATTTACTTTAGTTGCAACTGGTAAGTATTTACAAGACATGGTGTGGTGCTGTTCTTCAAAATATTAGACTGCGTTTATTAGGAATGTAAGTCGTAGTTGTTGTCACGTAAGATTTCTTTTGCTCTTTACGTCGAGTTGGGGGCGCTTCCACAGTCATTTTTGACAGAATTTATATGAACTAATTTGACGCTTTTGTAAGAAAATGTCTCTCAGCCGACAATTGACACTTTAATCCACGAAACTAAACTCTACACGCAGATGGTCGCATTTTATTCGACGACTGAAACACACCTCGAAACAACAACCTCGTGGTCGAAAACCTAATTTATATGAGAAAAACTGTTCAGTCCTTCTTTTACACTTTCTCTGAAAACCTCTTTGATCTCTAACTTCCTGTGCCTTCGAACTTCACGGACCCGCGCCGCAATCCTATATTACTATTTAATTCCGAACCCCTATAAAGCATACGTCTCCCAGAGATTGTTTCCTGTTACTGTGGCCGCAACTTGTTTGTCTCTAATTAGCACGCAGTCACGAAATATCGAAACCCCAAATACAGAACCGGCCGGGATTTTTTCGTATAACTTTAGGGGCCGACCATTTAACTTTTGACGGGGGAGGGTGGGTGATTTCTGGTCAGCAAGAATTTTTTTTTCTAGCAATCTGCTGTGCAGGATATTTTTCTCTGTTCTAAATGCATCTTTTTTTCTGTTACATTTGGGCTGCATGCAATTTTTTTCTTCCTACAATAATAATAATAATAATAATAATAATAATAATAATAATAATAATAAAGTATTTATTTAGCGCTAAGCTCGACTAGTTCTCCGTAGCGCTTTACAAAATTATAGACTAATTAACATAGCAATTAAATTATAAAAAATCGTAAATTAAAAAGCGTCTTTGAACAAGTATGTTTGAGGTTCCTCTTGAAAATTGCAACAGATTCAGATGTTTTCAGGGAATATGGTAAATCATTCCAAAGCTAGGGACCGGCAATGGAGAAGGCACGGTCACCATAGTTCTTTGGAAATGTTCTTGGAACCATCAGGAGCATGTTTTCAATTTGTACAAATTGTTCACGGTCCATGAGATATGACTTAATCCATTGGATTACTTTTCCTTTTACACCAAATCTTTGCTCTAGTCTTGACAACAGTATAGAATGGTCTACCGTATCGAAGGCCGCAGATAAGTTTAATAGTAGCAAAACAATAGAATGGTTCGTATCAGCAGCGCGTAGGATATCATTCTGCACTTTAACTAAGGCGGTTTCTGTAGAATGGAAAACTTTATAGGCAGATTGGAACATCTCACCCAAGTGGTGCTTCGCTATGTAATCGGTAAGTTGAACCGCCACAGACTTTTCATTGATTTTAGAGACAAGGCTTAGGTTAGATACTGGTCTAAAATTAGCAAACTGGTTGTGATGAGCATCGGGCTTCTTTAGGAGAGGAGAGACAGAAGCAGTCTTGAGAGATTTAGGTACAGTAGCTGTATCGAGTGACATGCTAAATATCTTCGTAATAACTGGAAATAGCACTTTAACGCATCCTTTAAAGACGATAGATGGGATAGGATCTAATCAGCAAGATTTATTAGAAGATTTGGCGGCGTACTCCACAATGTGCTTTACTGTTACCTCAACGAAATCACAGAATGACGTTGAAATTTCAGTAGGTGGCTCCAAAGTGAGATCATTGCTGATTGCATCTTGTTTAGCTAACAGTGAATGGTAGATTTTGTCAATCTTCTCCGAGAAGAAATCAGCAAATGAATTGGCAAGCGCTGCGTTGTCATGACAGATAGGATACCTCTTGGGAGTTGATTCTGCAAGAGCTTATGTACGGTAGAAAATAACACCTTTTGATCAGATGAGTGCTGTTCGATAATTGATGAATAGTAATCAGATCGCACTGGTTTACATAACGCAGACGATCAGACGGCAATCTTGTTAGGCGCCACTTTCGTTCAAGGTTCCCTCTAATTCTCTTCTGCTCAGTCACTTCAGGTGTATACCATAGAGCCTTTGGTCGAACTGTAATCCAACAATGTTTTACTGGAGCGTGTTTGTCAATTAGAGAGAGCAGTGTAGTATCATATTTGTCGACCAGTGAGCTCAGATCTGTGAATTGTTCATCAGAGAAAGCATCAATAAAGTCAGTGCAAAAACTCTCCATATTCAAAGTGCGTAGATTTCGACTAGTTACCGGTTTTTTCTCGAAGTTAGATTTTTGTAGGCGTAGTTCACAGAGAACAGCATGGTGGTCAGATAGTCCAGGATCCATGATGTTATATGAATTAATTAACAAGTCATCTGATTTTCAAATAACCAAGTCAAGGGTGTGACCGTGTATATGCGTGTCCTCCATGACATGTTGTCTTAAGTTCGAATAATCAAGAAAGTCCAGAAACTGTCGGGCATGTTGATTGTCTGGGTCATCAATATGGAAATTAAAGTCACCAGCAATTATAATATGACTAGTAGGCTCAGCATGAACTTGCTCTAGGAGTCGTGAAAAATCTTGGAAAAAAGCTATGTAGTTTGAATCAGGTGGTCGGTAAATAATCAAAAACCTGATGCACTTGATAGATCTAAAACGAAGATCCATTACTTTGAAAGATGGAAAATCATCTGTAAGTATAGATTTTATTCTGAGGTTGGCTTTAAACAGCACGCCTACTCCTCCCCCTCTGCGATGCAATCTTGGAACATGAAGAAATCTAAAGCCAAGAGGGCACATTGTGCCGATTTCTAACTCATCGTACTTCCCTGGACGAAGCCATGTCTCGGCAAGTGCCAGAATATCGATGTTGTTATCCACAACATAATCCTTGATAGCAATAGCTGGTTCTGTCCTCGTGTACCGGTTCACAAGAGCCGATACAAAAGACCGAACAATACACAACAGCTAACCAATGACTCCTAAACAAAGAAAGAACAATGGTAATTCCCTTGTGAACTGGTACACCAGGACAGAACCCAATAGCTTTATTTCTGACGGATCTGATGTTAAATAGAACAAATAATGTGTTTTTTGTAGTGTTAGTTTGATTAGGCTTTGTAGTGGCAGTTGACTTAATTGGAACCAGTGAGCGTGAACTGTAATTGTTGATGGAAGGCGCATATTCAGCATCAATGCGTGGAGTAATCCTCACAGGAATTGAGTTATTGTGTTCTTGAGTAAAATTAGTATTCATATTTGACGAGTTTGAGGTTGAATTATGAATAGAGTGAAATCTTTGAATATTGGTATATGTTTCAGCAAATAAGTCCATTAAATCTTGTTCTTTGTTAGTTAGCGTAGAGCTAATGTTTCTGTAAGCATTAATAAATATATCCATGAGATCTGTAGTCGACTGTTGTACAATAATCGATGTAGAATCAATTGACCGATAAAGCAATCCATGAAAACCAGTAGGACCAGGATTTTTAGAGATATCTTGATGAACAGTTATATCCAAAGGAGGATCATGTCCTGGGATAGCTAAGCTTGTGATTCCATGCTTGGTAACTTTGAATTCAGCTCGTCGTGTTCTATGGAAACCATTTCTTAATGATAGCTTGATAGAAGTTGTACATCGATGATAAATTGCATCAGTAGGACATTCCTTAAATCCTTCATGAGACTCATTTTCCACAATCAGGTCATAAAAATTATTACGCTCAATGCGAAAATTTGCTCTTAAAATGTAAGAAAACTGCAGGAAAATCAAACATTGCAGGAGCGCCAAATAAAGCCGACCAGCCATGACGCACCTTTTGTATATCCTGACGCACCTTATTCATGCGCATTGCCATGGGTTCGAAGGTAAACAAGCGCTTGCAGGAAATTGTTTTTCAAAATCACCCACACCTCCCCCTCCCCCCTCAAGAGTTAAATGGTCGGTCCCTTAAGCGCAGCATTTGGAACCAACCCAGAATAAGTTAAAGGAGCTACATCATTGAAAAATATCAAATTCCATGTTGTCGAACGTCTGTACAGTAAATGATCACAGCTGACGTAAAAATGTGGTAAGTACACAAAAACGGGCTCGTAAAAATACCAAGCTATAACAAGTCGTTCTACGTATCATATGTTAAATCACTGAATAAAGGGGGATTTTCGATAAGCCGGTATTAAGGAACGTTTCGGGGACAAAATCTTACTCCTTCTGTTATTTCTCTACTCATAAAGTTTTGCTTAATTTCGTTTTAGTTTGTTTTAGTGCAAAAGAAGTATCAACCTTACCATATACACCCGAGCACTTGGTTTACGTATTTGGATCCGAGGGCGTTGACATCATTGACCCGAGGAGCAAAGAAGTGTTGTACAAGATCACTGATGGTATCTGCACTAAGTCGAACAATCGCTTTTCCAAGTAAGGCTGTGAATCCTTTGAAAGAAAATTTAAATAGAAATATCCCGATTTGACCGACCGCATTTCATGCTATCAAAGAGGCACAACAGCAAGCAAACAAATAGATAAACAGGCTGATCAACCCACAGGCAGCCCAAGCTCACTACTAGAAAAGCAGACGTGACTCTTACAGTGTTGCGCAACGTTTTATATTTATAAAGGTTTGTATGGGATGTTATCGGTTTGCCTTAAAAGAGAGAAAAAATGTCTTGTTTTGAAATAAAATGGACTTACCTTATTTCCTTGTTGTTTTCTTTGTTGATTACCAGCGTCTCAGGCCATTTTGAAGCGTTCTCGGCGAGTTAGCGCTATTTTGGTGTTCAACTCTAGTGAGCTTGGGCTGCCTGTGATCAACCTATTGACAGGCGGAAGGGCCGATTCAGTGACCAGACAGACAGAATAAATGAAAAACTGACAGACAGACTGAAATCCGTGCAGACAATTCAACCAAACGACTGAGCAACTGACACACAGAGACAGACAAAGAGACAGACAGCTGTCATTCCGTAAGGGGAGTCACGTAATACCGACAGCATAGCATATTTTCCCTAGTGCCTGCACTAAACCAGATCGTAACTGCAACAGGGGTAGTAACCTGGATTGCTCCCAAAAGCCATCAAAGCGCTGCTGTTGGACTCCTCAGCAGGAAACGCCTTACTAGGGCTCCAAAAGTCTGAAATGTTTTAGTCGCTGAAAACTTCTGGTAGAACGAATCTACTGGTAGAACGAATCTACCCTGACGTAGACACAATGTGCCTTTCATTAATGATTCTTTTATCTTATTATTCTAGGAAAAATTGTTCTTTTGGAGGAGTTATCTCTGTTAAGGATGCACTGATTTTCTTCAGCGACAGTCCTGGAAATCGAGTTCATGTTATTGATGTGGAAAAACAAAAGGTACGATTGGGCATAAGAATTCCTTAGCATTATTACATATCTGGGGCGCCTACGTATGCTACTCACCAGAAAAAGATTAAAAAGAAGGAAATTAAGATTTGAAGAGCAATGGGCTGCCTGATCCCGTTTAGATATTGTTGTAAATGATATTCCTTAGCTTTAAGCCATACAAATCGTGAACATTTCTCAGTTTTTTCTCTTTGTTTGTTTGTTTGGTTTTCTTTCTTTCTTTTTTTTTTTTTTTTTGCATCATTCCTGTAAAGAAAGTGTTGTCAATTTTTTTACAACTGACATTTTCAAATAGATAGGTGATGCACATGGAAGATAAGCCCCACTCACCAGGGAGGGATAAAGACTTGTTACATCTATACGTTTATTTCAAGATCTACTAAGATGTACTAAATATATCCTCATCTTTGAAGGTTAAAGAGACAATTGCAACCGGAGGATATCCTTATGACTTGTATTATCTCCCCTGGCTGGAGGAGGTCTGGGTTCACACGTGGAGTAACTCTGCTTTTGACGTCATCAGTACTGCGGGAAGTCTAAGGAAGACTCATACCGCCATTAAAGCGCATGTGCAACCAGGTTAGTACCAAAAAGACGTGGATATAACTTGCTAATTGTTTTATCGTAAAAAAAAATATGATGTTCTCTTATATCAAATAATCGTTACCTTATGCAAACAACAGCATTTTCCGAGTTTTTATTTATTTATTTTTTTATTATTGCAGAATTTAAAAAGTACATCATATCAGACAATCGCAAATCTAACCATGTCACCTAAGTTTACCACATCTCAATAAAAAAAAAAATTTTATCCCATCCAGTGGGAGGTATATTGACCCAAGTCGCTTCAGAAACCGTAGTGAGCTCTCGCAGGACAAGCTACCAAGCTCACAGGTAGTCTCCTTCGCAGCCGTTGTTTGGGCTCGTCACGCAACGCTCCCTCCCCCACCAAACAACGGCTGCGAAGGAGACTTGCTCACAGGCGGCCCAAGCGTACTTTATGTGATTTTGGGGTCTAAAGTTCATTAACGGCAACAACTAACATATTAAGATCGAATTTTAAGCCTATGTGTGGGCCGTTAAAAAAGGGAAAAATTATAAAAAAGAATAAAAAGTTTAAAAGGATAAAAAAAGCGAGGAATAAAACGTGTGAAGTCTCCTTACCTTTTTGCCAGCCTGCCTTTTTTCCGTAGCCGCCTTGTTGCCAACGGTCGTTTTAACGCTGTTTTGGCGACCTCCTCTGGGGTAAGGTAACGAATCTGATCCAACCGACGCGTCGGCCAACGTGTCGGCCGACGCGTTGATGCTGTGTTTTTGGACTTCGCTAAGGCGTTCGATCGCGTAAACCATAAGATTCTACTGCATAAACTGCGTACCTTTGGAATAATAGGGTCACTGCTAGCCTGGTGTGGTGATTATTTATCGTGTCGTAAGCAGAGAGTTGTGGTGGATGGCAAAAGTTCTAGCTGGCTGAATATCACATCTGGCGTGCCGCAGGGGTCCATTTTGGGCCCCTTGTTTATTTTTTTATCATCATCAGTGATTTGCCAGAGGTAGTCCAGGAAAGCTCTGTGGCACTTTATGCATTTGGCCGACGCGTTGGTCAACGTGTTGGCCGACGCGTCGGTTGGATCAGATTCGTTACCTTTACCCTCCTCTGTAACGCGTGCGGTGTCACCAGTCAACTGTATAATAGGGAAATTATAAAAAAAAAAATTAAGAAAAAATTAAAAAGATAATAAAAGCGAGGAATGTATCTTGCGAAGTCTCCTTACCTTTTTTCCGTAGCTGCTTTGTCGTTTACGGTCCTTTTAACGCTGTTTTGGCGACTTTCTTTGTAGCGCGTGTGGTGCTACCGGTTAACTGTGTATAAAAAAAGGCGGGAAACTTCAACCGGTCTCGAAGGCCAATAAATTCCACAAAAGTCGACCGATCTTCCTCAAATTTCCACCCACGAGAGTGCTTAGCTATTACCTACCCGTTCCAGCGGCAAAAGTTTCCAAGTTCCGCTGCATAGATCTGAGAGCCGCTCCGTTTTACCACCCATTCAAGCTAAATCGCTTTGTAGGTACGCGTAACCCTTTTGCCCTTACTACGGAATTCAAATATCAAAGCGCGTCGGGTCGAATTACGCGCACGACTCCCCAGACGGTGTTATTTGACAATAGGACAAACTGAACAACCTTCCTAACGATCCCCTGCGAAAGTTTTTTATTTGGTAAGATGAGCTTTGATATTTGAATCCAGTAGCTTTTACTGTCCTTTTAAATTTTTTCTTAATTTTTTTTATAATTTTCCCTTCTTTTCATGGCCCACACATACGCTTAAAATTCGAACCTGTTAGTTATTGCCGTTAATGAACTTTAGACCCCAAAATCCCACACAGTGCGCTTGGGCCGCCTATGCCAAGCTCGGGCTCAAACTGATCCGCCTAACTTTGTTCTAACACATTATTAGGGACTTTGAGAAAACCACGACCAAAACCACGACCTTAGTAAGGAAACCTCGACAGCAATTTAGTCCCGTTTTTACTTTAAATTCAACCCTATATTCTCATAATATACCGCAGGGAATGTAACACCTTCAGAAATGGTAGACGAATCAAGTTTTTTTGCAAAATTCTTAGGAGAAAAGAAAGATCCTTTTTTTTCGGCAATGTTTCCCCACACGTCGCTGTAGTGACATCTTGAACTCCACACTAAATCGTTTTTTATTCAATCTAATAGGTTGGACTCATGGTTACATGTACGCTGACCAGCAAATAGAGGATGGAAAGGTGGGCTATGTAACTCACATGTTCAACCCAGGTATTCATCAGCTCGACTTGTCATCTAAGACATACAAAGACTTCGTGAATGTATCAAACTATGGCTGCAGAGGAACTTTCAACTTTGCGTACAGCTTGGTCAACAAACACGGGTTTTTTGACTGCTTTAGATCCAAGACACTCCTGGAACTTGACATGGCTACTGATCAGGTTGTAAGAAGCTATAATTTCACAGGGGTACCCTACGCTTCTAAATACGGCCGTTACATTGTAACTCTTTACAAATCCGTCAACGAATCAACCAACATGCTCCTCGCCAGTGAAGTGGTCATCCTTGCCGTTTCTGACGAGGACAGCGCTCCAAATCAGAAACCCACTGTGAAAATCTCTGGAGGTGTCAGTAAACTAGTGTTCGACCCCAATAATATCGCTGTAGCCTATATCAGCCTCGTGTACCTCGATAAGATTGCAGTGTTAGATCTCAATTCCCTTCAAGTGAGCTACATTGATGGAGTCGGGAGTGTGTTGACGGCACCTGGTATGCATTCTGTGAGCCGTTCTCTAGTCGTGGCAGGGCCCTGGATTGTAACACCAGCTACGGCTAATAATTCCGTTGCCGTAATCAACATGGCTAGCCGTGAGGTAGAGGGCATGGTACAAGGGGTCGTCCAGGGCTTACGTATGATTGCCGTACGTCAGAAAGTTCCTGTTCCTTCATACGCCGCAGAGTTTATCCATTTTTCGCCACTTAAGCTGATTTTCACCCTGCTATTTGCTCTACAAGTGACCGTTGGGTAAACCAAGAACTTTTCATAATACTTTGGTAGCGATGTAGAAGATAGCTTGATAAGTCTTCAGCAGAAACCATTGTCAGCCTAACAACAGAAAAGTGTATTTTGAAACGATTTGTATGCTTACCACTAGAAATGATTGATTGAATAGTCAAGACACATTTATATTTTATACGACCCCGTGTGCATTGCACCTGATCTTAAATCGGTTGGAAAGAACAAAACTCAGCTTTTTCTCCGCTGAATTGAACAGAACCAGAAAAGTGAGTGTATAAAGGAAAAAAACAGCGTATAGAACTGTTTAGAGCAGGTGTAACGTGAACTTAACGACCTGACTGAAGAACGACACCCATTACTTCCGTGAAGTTCACAGGGTTAAACCGTATCTAAACAATCCAATCCATATTATCGTATTGATGTGAGTGTCTCAGCAACTGCGCACCCACCCCTCCCTTAACCCAACAACAGTCAACTGATTACAAGTTACGGTTAGTGTTGAATCAGGGGAGGGGTGAGTACAGTGTTTTCTATATTACCTACAGACTTACTAGCTATGTTAATCAAAGTCAGTATCATCAAAAACGAGTCCTTGTTAAACTTATTTTTCTGTTTTTTGAGATGTTAATTTTTCTGAACATATAACAGTAAGGCTGCTCTTTCCCAGAATTCCTGGATCATTACAAGAGTAACCCCTCTGGGAATGAAACACTATCTTCAAAACAGTTTTGGTCTAAGAAGAAAAGCGTTTGTAGCATTCGTAACGTTATATAAGGATAGTTTCATTCACCTGTTTCCAGTTGTAATACAAAAACAGGTGAGTTACAAATCTGCCCGAGGCTCTCTTCGATCGAGTGTCGTAAAACCAAAACCACAATAATCACATCAGCCAATTAAAACTCAGAATAAAAACAAGCCAACTGCCTAAGGCGCAAGGAAACGCGGCTAAGTCGTGACTGCTTCGGTTTTGCTTCTGATTGGTTGAAAGAGTGGCGCGATTTTTTTCGGACCAATCACAGAGCGAAGTGAGGCAAAGCCAAACCAATCCCAGATTACTTTTAACACAACTGAAAATTCCTCTTACGAGGCAACTTCACCGCGCTTACACTCCATCATCAATAAAGTTAACGTCCTGTAAATTTTAGAAATTCGAGGTTATTACGGTTGCATCTCTTTAACTGGCGTTGGCGGTCAGTGTTACTACCGGCATAAAACCACATTTTGTATTCATTTTTTTTTTCATACCGAAAGACAAACAAAGGAAAGAGAATCGTTAGGACAAGTAACTTTTATTTCAGTAAACACTTTACGCTACAAATTTAGTTCAGTACTTTGCTTTTTCAGTGTGAGACGTAATAGCGAGTCCTTCGCACGCAAATCAGCTTGAGGCCCTTAGTTGCGCAAGATGGTCTCATATATGGCTTGTACGCCCATAACAACATCCACGGCTCGCGTCTTTAGGGACAACTGTCAGAAAGGAAAACAAATTTTCGTTACTATTTTAAAATCAGAGTGATCTGTTTTTCACGGTTTGAGTGGGTTACCTTGTAATCACGGGTACCTTTCTCTACAAAGTGAAAACGACAGGGAACGGATCACACAGAGTACAAAGGATCATGGTAACAAGTAAATAACAACCTCAATTAATGTCGAAATGAAGCGAGTGGTAGCCCACACTAAAAAGCCAGAGGGTCCTGGACACTGGCTGGGGGACGGAGGATACTCAGATAGTAACAAGGGACACTGTGGACGCACAGAAATATTTCGCACGACCTCGAAAAATAAGGACATTCTATCATGACCATGCTGATCTTAGAAAGTCTCTTCTTTACAAAGGGATCCGAGATTTACAATTTTCTACAAGAATAGATGGCAATACTAGGCACTGAATAGAAGACATAGAATACTAGGCATTGCTATGTAAACCAAACCAATTTTTTTAAAGCTGTCTACCTGCACCACAGGGTTACCAGGCTGCATCTTAAGCTCGGCCAAAACCCAGATATGATTGGTGAACTTCAGTGATTGGTAAAGCATGTCCTAGCAAAAAAACAAAAAAAAAAGGTTGGAAAACATATCATGGAAGAAATAGCAAAATATTAAAGCGACGGTCTTTGCTCCCGTCCACCCCGAACTATTCCAGGACAGCTCTCTTTACAACATCAAGAGCATGAATGAATGTACTTAATCGAACGCAGCTCACTGGAGTTTATATTGTGGAGGGTTTACGTGGAATATTTTGGAATACGTGGGTGCATTGTAAAATTGAAATCCTGGGCTTTCATCGAGTCGCGATAGAAAAGGTGCTTCTTTGTGGTAAGGGAGATAAAGGAGTACCACGGCCACGAAGAATGGAAATAGCTCCTTTTTTTAAAAAATGAATACATCCTAGATTTTTGTACTAAAACGTTTGATTCGATCATTTCATCCCGATGATATCCAGTCCTCGATTGTTACATCGGATCATTTGATTATGCTGTTTCGTTCGACTGACGTGCAGCCCTAAATCCTACACCAGCCTGTGAACTGTAAGAATTCGTCAACACTATTTCAATACCTGGCCTTCCACTGTTCGTTTTGCAATAGTAAATATGTTGTTGGCAGAAAGTTTCTGTTGGGCAACTTCTAAAGAAGAAAGGGGAGGCAACAAATGAAAAAAGACAAAAATGTTAGCCCAACATTCAGAGACAACATCGACTATCCGTCACATATTCGGTAATCTTCAAGTTACCTGACGAAAAGTTTACGTCGGTGATTTGATTTTGAACTTCATTCCCAGCAGGAATGTCCTTCCACGTGGCTAAAAACACCTTGCGATCTGCATGAAACAAAACAAGAAAAAATTGAGGGAGTTTTAACTTGTTCTGCCTTAATGTGATTCAAATAAGCGCATAAATGAAAAAAAATAAAAAAATAAAAATAAAACTACTATTTTGTTTTTCAGATTGCCATGAATAATGTCGAATTCAAGAAAGAGTTTTACAATGCGTGACTTAAACCCCGAGGTGCAAAATTTCATAATATAAATTGTACCGTGGAACCTCGATTTAACAAACCTCTATATAACGAAGTCCTTGGTGTAACGAACGATACTTCAGTTTCAGCCCGGCTAAAGTTACAGTAAATTGTATGTCACAGAACCTCGATATAACTACATTTAACCCTCAATATAATGAAACAATTTACCCAGTCCCTTGGCACTTCGTCAAATCGAAGTTCCACTGTACCAGTGTTGCACGGTTTGTAAAAATCTTGTAAAAATCTGACCCAGACTTAACAAAATTATTATTTCCAATTGGAGTAAATAGTCTCCATGCTTACCCAACCCAATTTCGTTTGGTTCATTTTGGTTCATTTTATCTATCCTGGATTACTTTATAGTTGGAAAATCATTAGCTCTCTAAATGTTACTAGCTCAAAACAAAATTACTAGCTTCATAATAGCAGATTTTATTACCAAATAATTTGGATATATCAACAAAGTTGAAATGGTAAATTGGCCACCGTAATGATTACAAAAGCTGACGTTTCGAGCGTTAGCCCTTCGTCGGAGCGAATGACGAAGGGCTAACGCTCGAAACGTCAGCTTTTGTAATCATTACGGTGGCCAATTTACCATTTCAACTTTGTTGATATATCCAAATTATTTCGTTACTCCCACCGACGCAGCCCGAAACAGTTTCTTTCGAAACTATCAGCCTTTATTCATTTGATTTTATTACCAACCCACCCCTCTCTCACAGGCAAGATTGAAATACAATAGCAAGATCTCACGGAGATCAAAAATTAACCCTGTCTTGCATGTGAGGGAGGTGACACAATAACAAGTGCCACAAGTCCACAAACTGGTGAAGTCGGTGCCAGGATATTGCACTGCACCAAACAGTACCGGTGCTTTACATCTACTGAGAGAAGTCCCGGGACTAAGTTATTGAACCAGCTTTCCATAGTCAGCCGTTAACGATAGTTATGCCAGGTTTATATTGATAGACTCCGGAATGAGACTCACCCCTTGCCTTTTATGCTCCCCAAACAGGAAGAGGTTGTGCATAATTATAATCTTAGATCTGGCATTAGCCGCTCCACGCGTCCTACTTGTAGGACCAAGCGCACGCTAGAGTTTGTCACGCAAGAGTTTGTCACGCATGAGTATACCTAGTGGCTTGTATAATTATGCCTTTTGTATTATTGGATTTATTGTATTATATTTTAGTATTATATGTTTTGTAAATAGCTCTGTAATTCAGCCATTTTGTATATTGTTGCAACGAGTCTTAATAAACAGTCTTTATAGTGCTGTGATTCAAGTGGAAAATTGGCCAGATTCTCAAACAGTAAATAATGTTCAACTAAGTGGCGGTAACAGGGTAGAACTCACCCATCTGGCCATCTTCTGTAAACAGCACGTTGTATGGAACCATGCAACTGAAGTAGAACACATCCACATTATTTTTAACGGCCACCTGGAGGTTTGTGAGCGGGTCCATTCTCAGCACAGCGCCAGCTAGCACAAAAAAAGGAAAAGAAAGTATTTTACTGAGAATAATCAAACAGTCAAATTTGATTATTTCACATCTATTGCTGATCAGATTGCTCAACGAGGAAGAAGAAACGCAATTGATGTTAGCCTGGGTCTCAAACCGAACCTAGTCTCGGTTCCAAACTTCATTTTAAGGAACTGTATATAAGGTAGACAGAGAAATTACCAGATAGATCTGACGAATTACAAGCTACCGTATTACTCTAACTTTAAATCGAAACCTAACGTACTTGTGTTGACAGGAAGCGAAGTTTCAGCAGAGGTGTTGGCGAGCAACGGTGACGGAATGTTCAGCGGACAACTGGGTGTCAGTCCAAAACTGAAAGAGAGAAACAAAGAAACTTGCCTATGAAAGACAACACTTATCAGGAGCGTGGAATAAAGGACCTGACTCTTACACTAGCCACTTTTGTAGTTCGATGCTCCCACACAGATAACTCTTTGGTAAGCTGGGCAACACCTTAGACTCTTAAGACAAGCCTTCAGCAAACTTGCTAGAGGCGAAAATTTCAAAATAACGCTGTGCAATGGCAAAGTAAGAAAAATAGTACATTTTGAAAGATTTTTTTTATAAGAATCTCGCGAGCTTGGGGAATAAAAAAGAAATTGGATGATCCAAGGGCTAATGAATTCCGTTCACGCTCTGGGATACTTAGTAAAAAGGTAGAAAGTCTGTTTACAAACCAAATGGCTTCAGCGCTTAACTCCGGTTTCCGTAGCATAAAGTGACTATAAATATTTCTACATTAATTTACAGTTAGTTCTACAGTAAAACTGACTAACTCACCTGTTCTTGTTAAACTGAATTGCAAACCCTGCCATAGCTTGCATGGCCTTGTTGTTGATTGTCATATCCATATAAATCTGTCCTTGACGTCGAGAAAAAGTTCCTATTCAAGAAAAACGACTTCTTATTTACCACGAGGAATCAGTTAAGAACAGACTTCGTTGCAATGGTTACTACAAGAGCTGCAGCGCTGCTTCAGTTTACATTTCTAACAGTTATACCTGAAATTTCCACGCCTTTTCCTTTGGCAGCAGTGAGCCACACCTACAAAATCATTAAGACATGTGTCAGTTCAATAATGTCACAATGAAACTAAAAGATATATTTTATAACTCCTACTCTTACTGTAACTAGTTAAACACACAATGAACAATCGACTGTGAAGTGTGATCGACCAGGTTAAGAGAGTCCAGAAAAAAAAATTGTCGTCAAAATTCCTTTATGGTCCTACAACATAAGAAAAAAACAACAAGATTTGACAATCATTGCCAGTCCTATCTTAAACGAGACAACTCTTAAATATCTTCCCCCAGTACAAAGACAGAGTGATTCATCGTGTATGTGTAGTTTCCAACAACATCTTAAGTAAAAAACGGATAGTGTAATGGCTCGAGACTTAAGTTAGAGGGACGTAGACAAATACAAGTTTTATCGTATAGCTTGAAACTTCTTATTCCCACTCCTCTTAAGGCTCCACTGTGCAAACCTCCACCGCTCAATCCCCCCCAAAAAATCCAGTCAGCCACACGGGTTGAGAGCTCTGCCGAGATTGTTTCTTGGAGCGCTCAATGTATCTCTGAGGACTGTGTTGGGAATAATTCACTTTAAGAACCAATAGGGCTCACGACACTATGGTTTCAGCCATTCTACCTTTCAAATAATCACTCAACATCGTGCTCTTAGTTACCGATTTGAACTTTCCATGAAAACTGCATTTATTCATTTCTGAGGTATCCAGTCAATCTCCTTACATACCAGAGCTAGGCATGCCATTATGTCACGCTTCTAAGTTGTAACAGAAAGAATTAAGGTAAAGAAGTTGTCCCTGACCTGTTTAGGAGCAGAGTACATTCCTCCTGGGATACCAGGTCCCCCGGACAGGCTGAAAAGGTCGCCCAGGCCTCCCATCGGCCCTCCCATTGGCTGAGCAGGACTTGGTGCTCCACCAAGCTGAGATAGAAGTCCATACGCAAAGTTATCATTCTTTGACAAACTGTTTCGCTACTATGGCGTGAAAGTGAGACACTTTCACTTGTGATCTAGAATCTGATGATCTGCTGTACTGCTGCTCAAAGTGCAACATAACATAATTATAGTTATCACCGTAATTCCAGCAACGTCTTGAAAATATTTAGATCGTGACTTTTTACCTGTAAACCACTTAGGTCTTCTCCCAGGAGATCCATCACCCCTCCTCCTGCCGCTGAATCAAAGGAAAAAATGATTAATTCATTTATAAAATACCGAGGCTCACCTCACCAGAGCTTATCCCGGATTCTATGAGCTCTAATGTCAGTGCACCAATTGATTAGGCAAGTCACACCTACACACCTTTACTAAGTCTTAGTGGCAGTAAATGGAGCAATCACTAGGAGAAATGTATGACTAGCACATAGCATGTTATTGAGTAACTTTTCTGCATTTTTCCCCCATCCAATCCGGTCAGCGTTGCTCTTTTATCTGTCCTTTCCATCCACATTCACTCTTAAAAATTTTTTTCAAACTAGAACACCACAGTGCATTACAATTTTGGGGACTGCGTTGACCATATCGTGTAATAACAACATTAATGAATACTACGTGACATTATCCCACTGTACCTGCTGCTGGCTGCACAGGTGGAGGAGCAGATTGAGTGGGTCCCACGTCCATCAACAGGTCACCAAGAAGGGAGTCAGCTGCTGGCTGGGGTGGTGGTGCATGGGCTGCCACTGGAGCAGTAATTGGAGCTGCAACTGGTTGAGATGGGGCAGGGGCAGCTTCCTCAGTCTCAGCCCCTATTCAAGATGTTAAGAGTCTCGTAAGGTTATGGTTGCTATACATATTTGTGTTTACAGTTACAAATCTCTTCATATGCAAACTTAGCAGAGAACTCCTTGCTAGGGTAAAGTTACTTTTTCTTCATCACAAGGGTACCAAGCTGTGGGGACTGAAACTTAACATCTGATGCCAACATATGACTCCGTATCATGAATGCACATCAACAGCAGGGAAGTGTTTCTGTCAATCCTTCCTACTCCAAGAAATTATCAATGTAGAACTTTTCCTTGCTGTCAAAGTATTACAATGTTAAAGAGGTAATGAGAGTAAACTAAATTATCAACAGGGTACATTATCAAGAAAGTTATAGGAAACTAAGCACTGTACCTGGAGATGGCTCAGCTCTTGGGGGTAGGGTGAATCTCCTTGCAGCAGTGCGTCCTTCAACAAATGAGCTGGGCGGCTTGTGATACACAGATGCCAAGGTGGAAATATTGCAGATTAGTTCGTCAAGGAGAGTAGGTTCCAAAAGGTCAGTTTCTTCAGATATGAGAGGCTTCTCAGCCAGCACAACTTCCTATAGATAATCCAATAGACACTTTTTGCACAAGTCCTGATAACTACACAATCCCTCTTTTTCTTTTTTTCAGTCACAACAGTAATGGTGATTCCTGATACACTCTTAAATAGCATCAAGTTATGGGCAAGACTTTGAGAAAAAAAAAGAACTTGTAATTAGCAAGCTGATTAAGTCTCAGCCAAGTCCTTGTGAAATATTCTTAAGCAAAAAATTTTTCTTTTCCCACTAGCTTTCTCCCTTCAAGTGTTATCGATGGGATCTTTTTAACTGTCACGGAAACATGGATGAATTCTAGGCCAGGGAGTAACCTGTAATGGCTAGCATCCCATCCAGGAGAAGCAGCAATGCTCATAATACCCTCAAGCAATGAAAACCAAGATAAGTTCTAGCAGGATGGACCACCTGTTTCATACGCTGATTATCTGAAAGGGAGTTGGTAATAGAGAACCTAATGATCACACCTTTGCTGCTACAGGGTCAGTGGAAAGAAGTCGCCAGTAGATGTAGCCCCTGTCCCTAAGATCTGGGTTATCGCTATCCTGGGTTGCCAGACTCAAGACCTGTTGTACTAGCTCCTGGGTGTCAGTAGGACGTTTCAAGAACAGCTTTACAATGGATGTCAGTAGCTGTAGTTGAACCTGTAGGCAAGAAAAAAGTCTATTGATATTGTGGATATGGTGGGATGATGTCTCCGAAACTGTATCAGTTTAAAAATTAAAAAATCTCTAGCATGTTTTTCAATAAAAATGCAAACCTGAGAATTTTCATCTTGGAAGCCTTCCAGGAACGACTCCAATAATTCTGCAGCATTGTCAATTCTCTCAGCATATTCTCCAATGATCCAAATCATTGATGCCCTATGAATTAATTAAATTAGTGTAAGCAAAACTTACCAGGAGACTGGAGGTTTAAACGAAAGTCACTAATTAAAAGAGTTGAACCTCCCTTTGCAACCACCACTCGTAAGTGACCACCTCTTGTTAGCAAACACTTTTTTCAAAAATACCACAAGTTTGCAAATCAAACAACTACAAATGGAACCACTTATAAGCAACTACTACTACCTCTCATAAGGGACCACTTTTACAGATACTCGTTTCCAATTCTTCAATAGTTTTTAACCTTCTGTAGGCGACCCCTTGACAGACAGTTGCCTTTATCTCTCAGGGGCATAACTGAAAATTGTTTCAACTAATGTCATAAAAGTGGAGCCACCAAAGGTGTTTCCAGAAATAGCTTTACCACATTAATTGTTGCTTGTGCTGTGTTCCAAAAAAAAATTTGGCCAGCACCACTTGGAGTAACAAATGAGCCAAGTTTCTTTCACCTGAATTGTTCTAAATACTGTATTTAATAATTTATGAGACACAAAACAATCACCATAGATCCTAAAAATTCTTATTCCTTGAATAAGCCACTAAAAGTTCACAGACTATAGGTTTCAACAAGCAGAGGCAAAAAAAAAAAGAGAAAATAACAAAGGAAGTAAAACAGATATATTCACCTTGCCTCAGGCTCATCTAATGAATCCAGATTTTCACACAAGGTGGAAATTATACTTTCATACTTATTTGGGTATCTCCTGAATATGTCCTGATTGTAAACAGCAAAGGTTAAACATAAATATACACAAAAGCATCGGTTACCAACATATCAAATGTCACAAAAAACATCAACAACTGCCAAAAACTTAAAATATGAAACTTAGAACCTTGTGACCCACAATTCTCTGAGAAAGTACTGTGTGCACACATAGGTGGCAGAGCAAGGGGGTTGGCAGGGCTACAGCTCTTCCAATTAAAATTTGGAGGGTTCATCCCCACAAATCTTTCAGTGTCAACAATATTGTTGGTGCAACACTAGATTAGTTTGCCAAAATATTAAGTATCATAATCTTAACAAATTGTTTCATCAGGATTGTGCTGGGTGAAAATATATGTGGTAGAACATTTTTCATTTCAATAGCTCCAGCCTGTGTTCAAGAAACCAACATTAAAAATTCATTTTTCAGGAAATTTGAGGAAGGGCATCTACTTGGCTGTAGTAAGCCCCACACACGTCAAAGTGCTCTGCTGTCTGTGGTAAATTTGTGGTGCTGTGGTTAACTGCAGCCATGGGGGCAGTACAGTGAGGAACTCTTACCTGTGCACCATGGTGCTGTTGAAAGGGTAAATTTTTTCCTATCAAAACTGTTCTGAGAAATAGAGACTAAAAAATATATTACCTTAATAACCACAATAGCTTCTTGTACCACATAGTTAACCTTGGTTTGAATCAAGTCCAGAAGAGTGCTCACACAGCGTTCTGCAGATTGCTACAATAGATTAAGTGTATTAAGAGTTGACATAGATTTTAAAAAATAGAAAACAAATTGACAGCTATATGCACTGTACTGGTATACAGTGGATTTTTTTAACTTTCCATATATGACAGAGACCTTTTGTTTTAGGTGTAAGACTTCCATAGAACACAATCTCAAAGAGGAAATTTACAAGTTTGAATAGGAAGGTGTATATGTTAAAACTAGAAGCAGAATTCACCCTGCATGCTTCTGTTTATAATACACTGTAGATAGCATCCAGCCTAGGGACCAATTGAAAACTCCAAGAGTCATTCTTTTCTTCTGAACTGTTGCCCACCTCAATGAAAAGTGCACATACCGTATTTATCTGTATATAAGTTGACCTTTCATGACCAAAAAATCTGCCCAAAAAATCACCCTTGACTTATACATGGATCATATACAAAGACCTGACCCAAGCACTCCAAGAAATTAGCATAACAATTGCCTGAAGTCCGTTAGGAAAACCAAGTTTACAAAACCAGTTCTACTTGTGTTCGAGTTTCATCAGTTTTCAATGTGTTCTTCATCAACGAAAAAGTTTGTATCTTCTGATCTGCAGGGCAGACATTTTTCCTTACAGCTTCGCTGCTGTTTACGGTGCTGAACTCTCATTTTCATCAAACGATTACAGTAGCTTAGTAACCTGGCAAATGCTGGCAAGTTTCCCATGATGGTGCTGTTTTCATCTAGTGATCCTTCAAAGCTATTCAGTGTTCCTTTGGTCTACTAAATCTCCTTTCAAACTCATTTACATACATGAAGATTTCATTTTCAAAGTGAGTTACAAAATATGGTAAATTACTTCTCCAGTAAATCAAAGTGCTCATATATGCTTAAATCATGAATCATGGTGATGTAAACAAGTGTTACTAATCTTCACAGCACACCATTACATTTTGCTCTGCATTTTTTGTTGTTGTTGTTCACCTTGTTTTCAGATATAAGAGATCAACCATTTGGGAAATTTCCACAGGTCTGAATTTTTCTTAACTAGAATGATGAAATATCTGATTTTTGACCTTGAAAATAGGGGTCAACTTATCGGTTCGACTTATATATGGATAAATACAGTAGCATTGACTTCTCTGGTACAAGACAAGTTTAAAAGACAAGTTTGCCATTTGACAACAATTTTCCAGAGGTATTAGCCCTTAGTTGACCCACTTTTCATGGTTCATGTGCCCAAATACATTGAATATTGGCAATTAAGCGACTAGTTTATAACAAACCTCAACTTTGATGGCACAGCGTCCAATTGCACGCACTGATTTCCTCACAAAATCAACATCAACTTCTGTAGCATACCTGGAATTTAAAAATCAGACATTGTTATATGGTAAGAAAATAATTAAAGTGACAATGGTTATCACCACAGAGCAAAGACTTTTGACTGCTTTGAGTTCTACAGAAAAAAAAAAAAAAGCAAACAAGTACATGTATCTTTTTTGGCTTAAGGAAGTGCAGTTCCAGTATCTCTTTGTTTCATATTGGTTACCAGGCAAATGTAAGTGCACAAAATTCAATGGAGACTATGAATGGACTACATGAACTGGTTTTGTGCCCATACAGAGTCTTGCATCCATAAAAAGGTTGCATGGGTTCTAACTCTTTTGTACAGACCCAAGATTGCCAAAAAATAGTGTTCGTGAAATCCGTACAAAAAGCATTACACTCTTAAATCAAACAGCCACATACATCCAGTTTTAGATGTATGAAATGAAATATGGGCAATCAGTGAATTGCTCTCATCTGTGGAAAAGCTGGATATCATTTAAACTTTTTCTTAAGACCAACGTTCTAAAACAAACTATAATTTATTTTACAAAAAACTGTAAAGAAAATTACTCTAGATATACTTAAAATCCAGCTTTACTATGAGAGGAAAAAGCCATTTTACATACTGAACCACAGGAAGACATCTTACTCTTTCAACTCTGCCAAGACCTGGGCAATGTTCTGTTGATTTGACAGCCGAATCATGATATCCAGTTTTTCAAGTTTCACATAAATTGGATCATTGTACTTGACAAAGAACACTTTCATCTCATTCTTCAGGATATCTGCTCTAAAAATTAAACAACCTTCACTGGTTAGAAAACATGTCTTAGTTTAAGAGTTGTACATCTTTGTAGTCGTTCATCATCAGGAAGTAGGATTGACTTGGAAGTAGATTTTTAAAAACATGACTAATTTGCATAAGGTTAAATAACAATTAAGAAATCTTTGAAATCCTCATAAAATTACAGGATACAGTTCAAGTTGCATTGCACCAGTCCTATTTGCAACACCAGAGAAATACATTTTGATTCACTTCATACAGTTGGAAATTTTCAAATTTCAAGTTTGTGTAATTTGACTCTGAGTTCATTTTGAATTAATAGAGGGCATGATACTCTGGCCATTCAGAATCCAACTGATCCACTCTCACTCTCAGTTTGAAGTCAAGGACTAAACTTGAATCCATTCTCCTAAAACTTGGTAGTTACCTAAATGCTTAGATTCTTACAAACTTTAAAACTGAGAGGAAAATCAAGCACAAACAATATTTCGTGTCATAGAAGAGCTTAATATAAAGATTTATCTACACCAGTAAACTACTATAGAATGATACATAGAACGTTACACTAATGTTCATCTGTTTAAAGTGGTATACATGAATAAATGAAAGTGTGCACTGTATACCACTAGTTAATGAAATGAGTTATCATTAGACAGTTACCTCTTTTGTACAATCAAATTGATATTCCTAAGAGCAACATACTGGACTTCAGGTTCACTGGACAACAAAGTCACTAAGGAGAAACAATTTACATTAAAAATTATATGTGGCTGGATAGTTCTGAAGTTTCAATCAAAAGTTAATCCACAAGTATTGCTCTTAGCACATAGCTTATGTGTAATCCAAGCAATACTGTTAAGAAACTGTTAGTTGGAGTGTTCATTTCACAGCACAGATTGAAGTATTACTTACCCAGAGGAGGTGACAGTTTTTTAACAAGATTCTGCACGTATGACGATGAGGGAGTCATGATTTCCATGTATTTCATAAGAACCTGTGAATATTTGGTACAATATCAGTAAAAGGTAGGTCTTGATTCAAACAACATGAAGATAAGAATTCAAATTGGAGTAAAACAAAAAACAAACAAATGCATTATTGTTAACTTTCCACCTAGCAATGGCTGGACATATAAGCAATATAATCTAATTACAATACCACCTGAAACTGCACTTTCAGGACAAACTTTCATTCATTTTACATGTTCATAGGAATGAAAATACACACAGTCATGTCCCCCAAACAAAACCCATGAATGAAGTCCCTATGGTTTCATGCAGCACTGCATTAGAAAAAAAAAACAAGTCTACCAACAGTATGCTAATATGCCAAATATAACCTTGTGTTAAAAAGAAAAAACTTTCGTTTACATACAGCTGTTGTCTATTAGACCCTAGTTGGGAGAAGAGGAACTTTTTGGTGGGTCATGACAAATACAAGACTTGCCAAATGTAAGCAAAAACAGCTACAGCGTACTCTTGGACCTGACACATTCATTAAGTGTTGATACGTACAATTAAACATTAAACCCTTTATCATTATTTGAATTTTTAGATTCTAGTTTTAGATACAAGTATATTGCTAGTTTTTAGGTTCTAAGTTTGTTAGAGTAAATTTGTGGTTTTAGGGATAATTTTTCACAGCACCCTGAACAAGTAGTGGATGTGTGCACTGCATAAATGAACTATTTTCATTAATATTATTGTACTATACCTTGACAGCAGACAGAACCACGGCAGCATTGGCATGAGACAGCCTTGGTGTGACTCGCTCACAAATGCTGCAGCAGAAGAAACAGAGAATAATAACACTTAGTATAAAGACATTTTAGATAATTAGTTAACCACACTATTATTTAAACATGAAAGAAATTTGTCACCTCTGAGCTTCTCTATCATCTTTTGGAGTGTACTGTGCCAAAGAGTCAAGGATAAATATCTGTCCCCACCTAAAAACAAATTAAAAAGACAAAGACAAATACAAATAAAAATGAATATTATTTATTGCAGCTGACATCCAAGCAGTTGAGTCAAACCAGTTGCTGGTAAGCTTTGGCTTAAAAACATACACTGTCATGAAAAAAAATTGCCTGACTGCTAATGTATAATTATAAAATGACACATTTCATTGAACTCTTTGACTCCTAAGAGTGACTAGCATCCAGTTTGTCCTTACAAATAGAATATAACCCCTAAACATTCCACATTAAGGTCACAAGAATGAAAGAAATGATCACCAACTAGAGAAGCTTTTTAATGTTGAACAAATTCTAGAGAACCATAGGGAGAATATGCATGCTGATGTTGGGTGCAAATGGCTAATTTTTAGCGCATCAACATAATCTGCCAAAGCAGCCGGTTCAAGTTAATACTAGTTTTTTTCCTGAGGCATTACTACTAGTTTTTTATGTACTACTTACTCTGTACATTCATTTAGTGCTGTGAGCAGTTTGTTGATGGTTTGGGAATTTATTTCCATCATGGCAGCAGCAGTTGGTGAAACATCCCCAATCTCAGATAAGGCAGCCACAGCATTAGCCACAACCTACAACAAATACCTGTTGAATGAGCTATCATGCCAACTTAAATTCAAGAGTGAAAAAGTTACGACAAAAATTAATCTAAAATTGAGGTGTTGTTGTATCGACCAAGTGATCTCCACGTCAGTACAACTGGGAGGTGGTTTGAGATTTTCCTGTACCAATTGAACAGTCTAGAAATTTATTATCACGCTGATGTTTTTAATCACATCACATGTATACAGCAAGTACATGCATCTCACCTAAATTTGTAGATATTATACTTGGCAAATTTGATTCACTGGCTTTTGAACCCCTTTAACTCCCTAGACCTGATTGTTAATTCTCCCATTTAGTTGCTATACATCTCCTCATAAATCAGTTATGAGAATTTGGTGTTAGATTGAGATACCAACCACCTGATAGGTTTGAGTATTCTCATTACCTGTTTGCTGGATGATTATGGATTAACTTGTTATAGGTAGAAGTTCTGTCTTAATCACTTCTGAGAGTTAAGTTGTGCTACTGCTATTTATTTTTGAGACAATATGCATCTTATAGTAAGTATAGATCGTTTTCACTGTTATGCAACGAAAAATAAGTCAAAAACTATTTTGACTTATTTTTATCTAGAACTTACTTTGGCTATCTAGTTGACTGATTATCTGAACTGAGCCAACAAACATTAACACATGCACTTTTCCTAACACTTAAACTCCTAAAAATCACTAGATAAGTGTATATTTTTCAACAGACACGATTGGAACTGTACGTCATGCACTGCCACAACCATGAACTTCAAACTGTGCTGGTTTTCAAACCAAGCAAGCTATTGAGCTGAAAATTTGAAAAAAGATGTGAATTTAAACCCCCCTTGTGCCCAAAGAGGATAATAATTTTCATAGCTCTTTAGTTTAAATTTTGGAATTTGATGACCTCATGTAAAAACAATCTATACTTGTATATACATACACATAGAATTGTACAAGCTTCAGCAACTACATGAACAAGATGAGAAGTAGACACACTGATATGAATCACTATCTATTATTGTAGGGTGCCCTTTTATGACAACTTAGCTTTTAAGGACTTGGTTCAACTCACATGCCAGAACATTTCAAAATTAATCAGAAAATAAAGAACTGTGTCTCACCATGGGATTCGAATCAGACAACAGATCCTTCAAAGAATCGAGAAAACCTTGATCCTCTACCAGTTGAGAGTTAATGTCATGGAGCTTTGCTACACAAACTGCAGCAGTCTTGCGCACATAAGGATCTTCATCCTTCAAGCACTTGCGCAGGGGCTCACACAGGTACTCTGTGATCTTGTCAACACGGATACAGCCCATTGTACGAACAGCTAAAGCACGAATTAGTGGGTTGGGGTCTTCACAGTCCTAAGTTGGAAAAGAAAATGAAATATGTAACGTTCACTAGAACAAATTAATGCAAACTTAGAGCACTTTCTTATGATTTTAATGATGAAAGTTTGGTCTTACTATGAAAGTTCATTATTAATCTTGATGACAACTAGAATGGTAGTAATAAAGATGACAAACATAACAATAAAAGTAATTAAAATAGGCTTGCTGACATACCACAAGTATACATGTACATGTATACTTTTATCATCTCTAATGATTCAATAATAACTCGTACAAGTACAAGCCTTCTCAACAATTTTAGTACTGAACAAGGATAGAATCTGCATGCACTTTAATTTTTGTGTCAACAAATGAAAACAATGTCCATGAAGTTTATTTTGACCTGATGGAGGACTTACTCCTCTTTGTCAAACTTATAGATCCCACAGAGGATGGACTTGCAATAATTCTGACCTTCACAAAAGTATTAACAGCCATAATTGCCATGTCAGGCTGAGACTTGGCATAATTCATCAGGTAAAGGTACACCAGCTTTTTTAACTCCAAGTTGTCAGTTTGCATACAATTCACCACATCGGGGAACAAGGAGCTGAAAAACAACATTAGAAATCATAACCTTTAGTATGTCCTATACACTGTAGACAGAACTCCTCAAAAGTAAGTTGACAGTGTTTGCTTGAAACTTGATTCTTGATCCTTGAAACTTTCAAGAGTCAAGAATACAGAATCAAGTCTTGAGGTTCAAGGATCAAGAATTGAGACACTCAAATAACTTTTTAAGGATCTCATGCTATAAGTATTTTCCTCTTGTGAATCAGACGAGGTAAAAAGCTTCAAGTTATGTGAAAAACTGATTGTGCAAAAATTCCTTTGTTCCCTCCCTTCAAAAATCTTGCAACTCAACTCGCACATCTCAAAACTTGACTCAAGCCCTGATCCTCGAGATTTTTGAGAATTAGAAATCAAGATTCGAAGGACTGTCAACATACTTTTGAGTGGTACCATTAGTTGTAGCTAAGGAGTCTCGCTTGTTGATATAGGTTGCTCTCTTGTCTTTTAATCTAAATAATTGCTCTATCTAGGCCTACATTCAATTCTAAGTGGTCCTAAATCTAACACAATAATTATGTTCAAGTTAAAAAAAAATGAATCTGAATCCCTTCCATTTTAGAAGACATCAGGAATTCTGCCAGACTTAAGTTGCAGGTGCTAGAAAAAAAATACCTCCTTGTCCCAACAACATTACTGGTACATGAATAAAAACAAGTACATTCAATCATGTAATAACAATTACAATGATATAAACACAGCAAGGAGTCCTCCAGAAATCACCAAACTTATATTAGAAGTATAAACTCAAAATCAAGCAAATAAAATTATACAACACCTAAGGAGACAACAAGATAGCATCACATCCATTTTTAGATTATGTCTCTCTTACCTGACATCCTTTCCAACAGTCATACTAGCAATAACTTTTTTCACTGCTTCTTTCTTTCGATCTTTCTTATCACTGTTCAGCTCTGCCTTGAGCTCAAAGATCTCCCCTGAAAAATACACCATACTCTTGGCATAAAAAAATATAAAAGAAAAAAATTCTAGCCCCAAGGTTCAAAGCAGGTGTACCTTCCATGCAAAATAAATCATAATAAAGAAGGATTTTTAAACCAAACTTCTCTTTCCTATGCTGATGGGCTGAGCATACCATAAATTCATGCCCACAAGATACATTTCATTCATCTGCAGATCTACTGGAAGATTTCCACTTTGAAAAGTTCTTATAAAACAAAGAAAACAAACTCTTTTCTGACACACTTTGTATCACCTCTAGCACATTTAAAATTCCACTTACCTTTCTTGGTTGTTGTAAAGTATTTGGAATCAGTCATGATTGCCTGAAAAGAGAAATGAATAAAATAGCTGACGAAGAAGGTTAACAACATGTAACTTATTAAATCCTTCGCAAACCGACAGTTGTTTCAGACTTCCATCCCTGAATATCCTCTTCATATAAAATATCATGATATTTGGGGAGGCGTTAACTTGCCATGTCTCTAAAATTTCACAATTGTTAATGAAATAAATTCCATTAGACTTGCTGATGGAAATCAAGTACACATCACAGGTATACTGCAAAGTTTGCAATTGCAGAAAAGTCACCAGAAAAATTCAGGTTTTGACGGGATTCGAAGCAGTTCCACCCTCCTGATCACAATATTGTGATCAGATTCCTACGATGATCATTGCTTAGCTTGACCCTACATGACTGTGTATCCAATACGCAAATCAACCGATCGAATAAATCAGCATATTCTCCAAACTTACGTTTGAAACAGTTGAAAACTTCTATTCAAAACGGTAAAAATGCTAAGCCGCACCGTAGATCTAGAGCTCTCTTTTCAATATTTGGTAACGAGCCAAGAGTACTATATCGACTGCAAACACCTCCATCAGTTCACGGAGAATAACAACCAAATCGCAAAACTACAATATGAACATCCCTAATAATCTTTTTCTGGCTAACTATCTCAAAACATTGAGAAAACTCACCTTCCCTTTCCCGATGGAGACGGATTACTATTAAAGAGTTAGGACGAATCGTACAACCCAATATGGTGCCTTCCTTGAGTTTGTTGCTAGGCCTAGGCTCGCGCGCTAGTGAGTCGTTTTCAATGTCACGCCATGTACAATGTATGACCGACTGCGTGATTTGGACTTTAGCGTTAAGTCAAGTTGGCGCGGGTTTTTCCTGAACGTTTGACAGATGTAATATGACTGAAAAACTTAAAAATCATTTTTTCTCCTAAAGGTAAATGAAAAAACAACGGTAATAAACATACCCAACCTATGAGCAGCCGTTCAGCCCAAATACAAGCAATGTGAACGGTGCAGAATGGATAAAATTGGTGTAATCGTCATTTTTAAGGCGGCAGATACAGTTTGCATTGAAGAGATGATAACTGTGAAAACGGATCAATTTTGGTCAGCCGTTCATCAGTTCTTTGGGCCGTCACGCAGCGCTTCCCCGTTGGTTTTGGGAAGTGTTGCGTGACACCCCAAAGAAAAGTTGCGAAGGAGACCACAGTGTGTAACGACTTGTTTGATCTGGGCACACCGGAAGTAATGTTTCCCGGCAGTAGAATGTTGGAAGCTCCACTCAGAGCGACTTCCTTAATAGTCCCCCCCTGTTATTCAAGAAGGTGCCAGTGATTCAGCCAATTTCTGCTGCTTCAGAGAGAGTTTTTAGCATTCTCTCAGCCTCGTTCAATGACCAGTAGCATAGGGTGCTATATAATCCTAAAAGTTCAAGGGAAATTAACGTAAGAATCGAGTAAAAGAGAATCCTATAAGTGTGCGAGATACTAACGTACCAATCCAACGAAGGAGAATGCTTAAATTGCACGAAATTCTATCTTGACAATCCAATAAAAGAGAGATACCCACATTCACGTTGACAAACACCAGTCAATTGTTATGGTTCGATTTACTTTCATTAGGGAGTTGAAGGACTCGAAAGGACCGAAGGATAACTAGATATTTATTTTTCATTTTCAAAGAGCCTAATTTTCGTTGGCAAAAATCACAGATGTTTAGCAAAGAAATCTTCCCAGAGATATCTTTGTATTAAGGCAACGGTGAGAAATCATTTCCTTAAGCTTAAGATAAAGAGTTTTTTGTTTTATTCTTTTTATTCTTTAAATAGCCCACGTCTGCGTCGATATTTGTCCTCCGTTTATTCCCGTCGAAAAGGAACAAAGCCAGCGGAAGAAAGCCAGCTCAAAAGTTTCATGTTTTGTTTGTATTATTTTAAACGGAAAAAAAGCAAACTCGTTTTGTAAAGTCCAGTAATAGTGATACTAAAATACTGGTCTTAAACGCGGCATTCACCACCGCATCACTCCTGGCTTTTTATTGAGCGGCCTTTCGCGCACAGTTAAAATTGATGGGAGGGTTACGCGGAGAATAAACTCTTTATGGCGACTGGTATGTCGGCTGATAGTGTCTCCGGCTGAGATATTGTGCGAGGAAAGATATTTGGCCGAGGAGGGAAGCCGAAGCTTCGAGAGCAAATCTATATGAAATATTGAGGGTAATCTCCAAGCCGAAGACATTATCAGTGGACATACCAACAAAACAGAAAGGGGTTTGTTTATTTTATATTTATGATTGGTGTTAGGACTAACAACCCCCTCTCGACCAATCAGAAGCAAGACTAATTCTAATCGCCGTCCGTTCAACCGCATTTTTTCTCGCGCTTCAAGCGCTTTGCTGGATTTCAACAAAAATGATTCGTTATTGTCTACTTGTGCTAATTTTCTATGATCCGATTGGCTGCGGCAAAAACCGAGGTTTTTATTTTGCGACAATCAATCAAAATGCGCTCTATTATCTCTTAACGCTCGTACATCAGTAATGCATATTCTCCATACTGTTCCTTAAACATTTCCCTAGGTGCTGGTAAGGAGAATTTTTGTAACAATCATGAGCTTCCTTAGTTGGTGATCATTTCCCTTATTCTCGTGACCTGAATATTTGATTAAGGGGGTATATGATGAGAAGAGATTACATGCTAATAAAAGAGTTAACTTTATCACATTTCTGTTCAGCAACACTATCGATCAGTAGAACCGCTGGCTTTGAATTGTGTCTCTGAAAATTAACGTATATTTTTCGGTACAAAAAATACATATTCGTCGCAAAACTTTCGTCTCTAGCGATGTGACTTCTGAGCTTCTTTACAAACACGCGGTAACTTTGCCTTCCTCTTTGCTGGTTTCTCTCTGGGTTTAAGTTCAATCTGCACCAGGACAGATCGAGTAAAAGGCTGAAGAACTTCACGATGGTTTTTTATAGCTAGGTCAGAGGGGAGAGGATAGTCTTTTTTCCTTTACTACGACATTTGGTTCTACGAGTATGATCCTTGCTCCAGCGTTCATGTGTGTGTCCCCTGCCCAAGAGTGAGAACGTGTGAGGAATTGTACAACAAGCTCTTTAACATTTACAGACGCAAAGGAATCTCGACGCCGCCTTTCAAGTCACGACGACTTATTTCAGCCACCGGCCGATTGTCTCGAGATTTTCCGAATTTGAAGAGTCTCATTGCAGCCTTCCTGTATCGTTTGTTTCTATAGAAATACAGTAAAGGATCTACGAGAGGAATATTTCTGTCCAGCGCAAAGTTGAGGTTACGCGAAAAAAAAGGCAAAAGTAGCGCTAAAATGTATGCGGCCCCCACAGGAACGATTGAGATAAAAACTGCAACTGTTAGCAGAAACGCCGTGAGGGCAATTCTGCTTTCGATCTTCGATCTGATTGGCGCATTGACTTGGCTGAATTAGCCTCGGGTCCGTTTGGGTATTTTGATGTAAACCATACAATAAAAATACACTAGTAGAGTCAAGACGAGAAACTGAAAAATGACGTAAATAACGGGAATGACCACTTTGAAAACACCAGAGTCTTCTAATACGAGAAACATGAACGATGTTGCGAGGGCTGTTATCCAAACGATTACTGCGAGTCTCTTTAAGCGTTTCTTTGTGACTGTAACCTTGAACTCCAAAGGTTTTACAATTGCACCATATCTCTCCCAACTGAGCAGAACTTTTTGATAGTAGGAAGCACAATGAGTAGTGTTCTGCACAAATTGCGTATGGTGACTATCGTACAGATCGTGTCCTCCATTACAGCTCCTCGAAGAACTATTGCATGTATAATGATGTAAAATGGGGCTAAAACTACACCCACTTAGAAATCACAGGCGGCCAAACTAGTGATCAGAATGTTAGAGTTTGTCCGTAACTCTCTTATTTTCTTGATTGCTAAGATCCCCAGGATGTTCAACAAAATTGTAAATAAACCTATAACGGCAGTGATAGCGATGTTAAGCTGAAGGTGAGTTTTTCTCTCTAAGTCCCAGGTAAACATCGGAGCAGCTGGACAAAATAACTTTGATGGGTAAGAGTGAAGAGGCAAGCTTTTAGAGATACTCACATTCATGTTGAAAAAGGTCAGTCAACTGTGGTCCTGTTCAGTTTTCAATACGAAGTTTAAGGTCTCGAGAACTAACTAAACATTTATTTTTTACTTCCAAAAAGGCCAATTTCCGTTGACGAAAACTGTAGATTTTAAGCGAGTAAAATCCACACCAAAAAACATCTGCGTAAGCTTTCCAACTATTTTTTGTTTCATTGTTGCTTAAAAAATGGTTCATTAGCAATATGAAAATGCGCAGTAATTGGGAAACTGATGGTGTCATGAAAACAGAAAACTTAGAAAACACGAAACAGGAAGCTTAGAGATGCTCACATTTATTTTGACGAACAATGTCGGCGGTCGTTACAGAAGTCCTTTGCTCTTTCCAGCGCTCCTTGAAACGCTCTTGGTTTGTAACGAATGGTCAGAAAGTAACTGAAAGTGGCGATAATCACTTACCAGGATTATCAGTTCAGGAATATCTTTTGTTTCTTTTGGAAAACTGTTAAAATTGAATTAACACTAAAAAAAGGAAGCCGTTCTCTTTCCTAACCGTTAAATTGAGGAAGTAGTCAGTCAAACCCATTCATAAATCTTAAATTTTCAATGTGATTCTAATTTCAGAAGGTCCTTTAGACATTTGTTTAGGCTTAAACAAGACATCACCAGCAATTAGGGAATTATTCACACCAGACCAGTTAGGACGCAGATTCAACGAGAAACTATTCCAAATGGAAATCTAAAGAACGCTAAAGCAAAGCGATCCATGTTCATGCGAGAAGTCTAGTTTATTTGATCCTGTGGATACTCCACGCTCCCAAAATTTGCTACTAGTCATATTTGCTTTTTTCGTGAATTTGATTCCTTCTTTCTCAGATAACTTAATGAATACGAGAATTACCAATAAATTACCATCATCAGAGAGATCTGCAAATTGACTGGAAATTATTCTCAGTCAAATGATCACAGCTTTTTTTCTTAACAGGCGCCTAACAGAGTTCCATAAACAGTCTGATTCCCAGCTCATGTTACTACACCAAAATGTGTATCTTTGTTTCACCCACAAGAAAACCACCGTCGGTTTCACAGGACAACTGAAAGTTTCATGTCCCAGTGAATATGTGCGACAAAGCAGTCACAAATAACACGAAAAAGTGATAAATGTTTTTCTAAGAATCTCTAAATTTCGCCTCTCTTTTGTGAAAGGACAGTTTGGGTGTTTTTTTTTTTTTTTCTTCATAACACGAATGAGAAGGCTGTAAATGCTTAGGTCCTGGGAATTTAAATCAGGCTTCACTTTGGTGTTTGGTAAAAAATTGTCCTGAAATTGAAAGCGATCTTAAAGCAAAATCCTATCACTTCTGTATATCTTGACGACCAATGTAATTTCCAGTTGTTGGCACCACTTTCCGGCATCCCTCTCTGTTGGTAAGCACGGAGTTCTCCACCTCTTAATCGATAATTCCCGATGAAAACAGCGAGATTTCCTAATTTTGAAGTTTTACCAGTTCTGCCGTTTTTGACGAGCCCGTAGCGCGAGTCAAAACACACAAAAAAACAACAACAACAACAATACGAAGCAGTACTACGCACCAAAACGCTTTTACTTTCTGCCAAATGTTTCTGCTCATTTCTCATAACGCGGGAAAAGCAAAGCGGATAGAAAAGCGTAGCGCGCGCCGGCCGGTTAGATTTGTGTTTTTACAGCACAAAATAACCAACTGCACAATTTCGCAGGGCACTTTTACTCAATTCATGCGCTATTTGTACATCTACTTTCTGCAGTTGGGTAATAAAAGGCTGTTACATATTCAGTATGTCGCCGGCGAATCTTTATAAGCGAATGACCAAAAATACCGAGAACCCCCCGACAGTTACAAAATTTCGTAATTTATCTTATTTTTGCTAAAGGATCCTTTTGATGAACCCTTTTCAAAAATTATATCGAAAAGTTCTATCGCAAAGCTCAAAAGACGCCTACAACTCGAAATTTTGCAACTGTCGGCGGATTCTCAATACTTTACTAATGGTAAACATCACAGCGTACACTATGCACTCGGGAGGTTGCTAAGCACGAAAGAGGCGTAAGGGTCGCGCGAGGCGATATCCGAGAGCGACTCTAGCTTCTTGTTAGATGAATTATCAAGCAACTACCTTCAAAACCACTTTGGTACACCTATGTACGCATTTATAGCTATTCAGCATCCCTACCAAGGAGACTTAGGGGCTGATTACATGAGCCGAGCTGGCCCGGTTAGCCGGGCTGATTTCTTTTGTTTTCACGCTTTGGCGAAAACCAAAACAAAAGAAATCAACGCGGCTAACAGGGCCAGCCCGGCTCATGTAATCAGGCCCTTACAGCACAACTGTAAGCACGTAATTATCTAATAGTACATTCAACTCATTCTACAGTAGACACAGTAGTAGTGGTGTGGACTGGACCTATTTTTTGCGATATTACGTAAGACTGCTCTATTACAGCGTGCAACACAAATAAGCGTAATACCCAGATAATGTAACTAGTTCTTACATTGAGCGATGAAGCGATTTGGATCACTACAAGTGCACAAAACCGACAAGCGTAACACACAAGAAAAATAAGGTGCTATATTTGCGTGACATTGTTAAGACAGTACATGTACAAGTAAAATTTTGGCCATTTCATTGTAACGGTTACTTTTTTCGTGACCCAAATTTGACCTGATGTTACCCACTTCCGATTATCTTAGCAGTTCAACATTCGCACTCGATACACAGTTGTGTTCCTTCCTCGCGTGACTTCTGGCCTGTAGTCAATTCTTAAAAACGAAAGTTTTCTTGCAGAAAGAAATATCTTCATAGGTTAGATCGGTGCATCATGAAACTTCAAGGAATATTTTTTTCTTTAAAGAGAGCTTTTTATCGTTTAAATCAGAGAATTATGTAAATCCGAGGGTATAATCTTTTCAGTTCTTGCCATGAAAGGTCGTGACACTACAAGTCTACAAGGACTTACCGTGACGCTATGGAAGACAGTAGAAAGCGATAAACATCTCACAATCGTCTCAGAATTGTGCGCGGTCTAAAACAGAAGTTTTCCTTGCAGATATATCTTAATAGGTGTGATCGGTACATCATAAAGCTGAAGGGAAAATTTTTTCTTTATAAAATAGAGAGCATTTTATCGTTTAAATCAGCAAATTAAGTAGATCCGACGATAAAACCTTTTCAGTTCTTACCGTGACACTACCAAAGACGATAAACATCTTAAAATAATTCCAGAGTAGCATCCACCGACGCATAATTGTCGCACAAGAGACTTTTTTTGTATGTTTAAGTAAAAAATCTGTCAACAAGTAGCGTAAAATAACTGCGACCCCTAATTTGTAAAACTCACCGAATTTTTGCAAAATCACCAAATTTTGGCCAATCTTCAGAGAACCCGATGTCCCGCCTCGCAGATCTCCAAATTTTGGCCAAAAAAAAAAAAACAGTAATTTTTTTTAAAAAAAACTCTTTAGCTCTCGTGATATGCAAGATATATCTGGATAAAATTTCATTTGGGAAAAAGTATTTTAGTCCGCTCGTCTAGTTTGGCGCGAGACAGCAGGATTTTCCTCGTCCACGAATTTGAGCACCGCTTTTATTCATATGTCTAAGACTCGTACCTCGGGTCCGGTTATACTGCCGGCAATTTAGAGGACACACGGCTTAAACAGGTATTAAAGCCAGCACAAGTAGTGCAAGCGTTAGCCAAAACGCAAAAGGTCAGCTGGAAAAAAGGATCGTTCTACCGTAGCATTTCGTGCGATATTTTTTCTATGAGATGGGTTTGTGACTAACATACGAATCAATCAGTGAAGTTTTGGCCGAAGGATTTTAGTTTGATGCGACTGCCACCAAAATTTGGAAAGTGGGGAAAATTCATTCCCGTGTGACCCAGCCCTTTTCCTCGCAGAAATATCTCAACAGACGTGATTTGCACAGTATGTAAGCTTTGAGGAAATTTAATTATTTCTAATTAACAGGCGAAATCAAAAGAAGCAGAGGTAATCATTGTTGGAGCCCAGGGTATAGGGGCACCATGATTATTACTATTGTTATCATTATTATCATTGTAAATACTATTACTTTGACACCATTTCCGTTATTAGTTGAATGTCAATTAGACAATTTATTCTTGAATCATCTTTCTCTTGTGAAACAGGGTACTTCTAAATACGTGGGATGCGGCAGGTTTTCTGTTTTGCATGTGACAAATATTCTGTAGCACTACCCTATAGCTTCATAATATAAACTCAAGTTCCTTTCAATGCTTCGAAAGTTGTGCTGTACCAGTAGCCACACAGTCTCTGACTGTATATTTTTCTCTTTTACCGCTAATTTCCATAAGTTATAATAGATTTTCGTTTCTAATGACCCTTGTCCGAACTTCTTAGCTTGGTCATTAAGACCAAGAAAATCGATCAGATTTCCTGGAAATGGTGATTCTTGCTTTATAGCTTTCAATTCGTTTTTCCTCCCTAGGTCGACATCACCTAATTATACCTTTCACTCATACACTGAGAAATCCTCTAAAACTGATGCAAATGCCGTCGGGAAAATGTATCAATAAGACGGTTTAACCTCTCAAATGGACAGGTTTCCAAGTGAAGTATTTAAACAGAAAAAATCATTTGTCATGTTTTCTCCTCTTTAGGCTTTTCGTGGCTTAACCCTATATGCCATCTTTACAATCTACTGTGTAAAGTCAACAATCATATTAGCAATATAACCCGTAGGCTAGCGCTGGCTGTTCAGATCTTGATGGCAAACGTTTTATAGCTCGCAAAACCCATATAGGCTATGGGACCCACTCTCACTGTAATGCATTTCGTTTTCCCCCTCTTAATTTGGTTCTGCCTCTCAATTCAGCCACAGTTCACTTTCTTTTCAACTATTCCTCTAAAATAGTGAAACTTCCGCTATTATGATTCAAAATTTTAGAGTAACAGAAATAGCTATAACCCTCCTGAGGGGAAGACTCTCGCAAGAAACCAAGTTATCTACTGACTGAAACACCTCCTTCTCCAAGATCTGTCCCGGTATGAAAATCGGTGAACAGCTCATATTCATTAACACCAAAAAGCAGGCCATTTCTCTGCATTCGCTCATCCATGACGGGCAGCACCGCAACGCCACACTGGGTCGCTGGTTGTCTCAGAAGCCTCCCTACAGCGCAATTGCAACTAAGAAGGGTTCAAATTTGTTTTCTTTTAGTCTTTTTTCCAAAGGAAGAATTAGTATCATCGCTGATCAAGAAATGATTACAGGGGAGAGAACTGGGTGCCAGGATTGAGATAAGACGTGTTTTTGAAGCTCTGAAATAAGTGACCAGTTAAACGATGTAATTACTAAGTTTAAACCGGCCCTCTGCCGCTAAAACTAACATGCCTAACGACAAAGATAAACCGGTGACAGATACGAAAAATACGCGAAAAAGACAACGAGAAAATGGTTCCCAAACAAACGAAGACGCTTCAGCCGGCGGCCATTGCTGCGATGTCTCCAAAATGGCTGAGATCAACGCCAAACTCGACTAAATTTTACGGGTCGTGGCCGAATTTGATGCTCTTAAAACACGTATGATGCAGCTAGAAGAAGAGAATAAGCACTTGAAACAGGTGGCGGAGAACACTGCTAGGGATTTAACAGACCTAAAAGCCACTACGGTTTACGCCTGCAGTGGTTTAGAAAACAATAATGAAAAACTTAACCGTCCCTCAAGGAAGAGGTCATGAATCTAAAGCGACGTAACATTAAACTAGAAGCCTACATAAGGAGAGAAAATATTAAGATATTTGGTATCGAAGATAAACGAGGGGAATCCAATACTAGAACAGAGGAACTTGTTCGTATCATGATGCGTGAGAAGATGAATATTACAGAAGAAGACGTTGTAGGCTTTCAATTCGAGCGAGTGCATCGATTTCCAACACGGCAGGATATGGCTCGCTCTTCCAAACCGAGACCGATTATTGCAAAATTTAGTTTTTACAAGGACAAGGAATATATGTGGTCCTTTGTTAAGAACCTCAAAGGCAGTGGAATTGGAATTTCTAACGATTTTCCGAAAGAGATTGACGAAATCCACCAGAAGCTCTATCCGGTTTTAAAGGAGGCAAAGAGGAGAGGTCAAAAGGCTAGCTTTAAACTGGATAAATTAATCATGAGTGGACAGGTATATAGAGGTATGGAGACAGAAAATCTTGCATATTATGGTTTAATTATGAACAGCTAAAACGTTCGGCTGACAGAGGGCCGAAGCGCCAAAGCACGCCGATGGACTTTGTAGGTACATATTTGTGTCTTAAACCTTATCTTGTCGACATCAATCTTATATAATTTTTGCTACATGTACTTGTCTGTTTTAGGTAATTCCCTTTTAAGTTTGTGTATCTTTACGCAGTTTTTTCTTTTTCCAAGATCAGATTCAACACTGCTTCTTACAAATCTTAATATGGTGAAATCAATAATTGTTTGTATAATCAAATGACTTTATGTTTGGGTTCTCCTGCCACCTATCTGATATTCAATTCTAGAGCGTGAAATGGGCGTTGAGACATTGAAACTTGTCTCCTTAAATGTGAAGGGCATTAGCAATTTTCATAAAAGAAGAACAATTTATACTTGGTGTCGAAAGAAAAATGCTGATTTTTCCTTTTTACAAGAAACAAATTCAAAGAAAGAAGTAAAAACACAGTGGAAAAATGAATGGGGGGCCTAGATTATGTCACATGGAAGTTCAAATTCTCTTAGAGTCGCTATCTTGATCAAAAAAGGTGTTGATTACACTCCCCACTCCAAAATCATAGACCTCTTGGGACACTATATTATTTTAAAAGCTGAGATTAAAGACAAAATTTTCGTCCTGATTAATATCTATGCACCAAATAAAGATAAAGACAGTTTCAAATTCTTTGCCGATCTGTTAGCAAGGTTGAAAAATGAAAATTTGGACGAAGAAGAAACTATCATTGTAGGAAGAGATTTTAACTGTCCACTTAATACGACCCTTGATAAGAAAGGAGGCATACTAACGCCTGGGAAATAAGTGGTATCAATCATAAATAGCATACAAGGTGACCTTGACCTAATAGATGTCTGGAGAGTGAAAAATCCCAACACAAAAAGCTCTACGTGGAGTCAAAACTCCCCAATGATACTTTGCCGTTTAGATTATTGGTTGATCTCTAATAATCTGCATGATTTAACTACATCAATAGATATAATTCCAGCTATCAAGACAGACCATTCAGCAATCTCTTTTTAATTAAATAATAATGACAATCAAATCAAAGGTCCACAAATTTGGAAAATGGATTGTGCTCTCTTGGAGGATGACCGATATGTTGACAATATTAAATCAAAAACACCAGTCTGGCTGGCTGAAGGGTACAAGGATCTTTCGGATAATTGAAACTGATCTGGGATTGGCTGAAATACAATATTAGAGGTCATGCAATTCAGCATTCAAAACATAGGGCAAAGGAAAGGATTGAAAAGGAAAACCACCTACAAGAAAAATACTCTAAAGCAGAGAGGGAATTTGAAAGAGACCCCAGCAACCTTAATGTAGATACCGGCTCAATTCTGCTAAAGAAGATCTAGAATTATTTTACGAAGAAAAATTAAAAGGTATTATTATTCGCGCAAGAGCCCGCTGACATGAACATGGCGAGAAAAGTACGAAATATTTTCTCAATTTAGAAAAAAGAAATCATATCAAAAAACATATGCGAAAATTGAAAATCAGTGGTTTAATGACTACAGACCCCTTCGATATATTGTCCGAACAACAACGCTTTTACCAAGGGCTGTACACGAGCAGAAATGAAAAACGTGGATGCAACGGCGAAAATTGAAGGCTTCCTAAGGGATTTAAATATTCCTGAACTGTCTAAGGAACAAAAGCTCTCGTGTGAAGGAAAAATCACTCCAGAAGAGTGCGCTTTACTTTTGGAAACTTTTCAAAATAACAAAACTCCTGAGAATGATGGGATTCCAATTGAATTCTATAGAAAATTCTGGCAGTTGATTAGTGTGCCTTTCACCAAATGTGCGAATGAATGTTTTGAAAAAGGTGAAATGTCATGGTCTCAAAAGGAAGCAGTTATTACGCTCATTGAGAAAAAGGGTAAAGACCGCTCCCTCTTAGAAAACTGGCGACCTATATCTCTCTTAAACGTGGATGCAAAAATTATGTCAAAGGTAATAGCAACTAGACTTGAAAATATTCTGCCACAAATTATTCATCATAATCAAATCGGTTTTGTTAATAATTTGGATATATCAACAAAGTTGAAATGGTAAATGAGATACAATGAATAT